>NW_010295120.1:8717-18300 GCF_000700745.2 Antrostomus carolinensis
AGATATACTATCTCAATGTATTTATAAGCACAAGTACCAGCAGGGCACAGTTTTTAGTCAAAATGATGCAACTCATGAAATAATTTTTTATAGTAAAAATATCAACCCCAAGTTATCTGAAAGATTTGCAAGTAGCCTTGAGATACTTTATATTTACTTCTATGTATTTAGGACAGACAATACCGAATTCCATTTGAACAAGGGGTAACTCAATTTACCCAAAATATTTTAACTGCAAGACTAAAGTAAGCCATAATCCAGACACATTGAAATCTACTGAATGCTTCTATATCTGAATTAGTCTTACTGTTTATCTGAATAATAGCCTTACTGTTACCAATATTAAAGATATGAAGCAAATACTTCTAGCAATAGCATAATATGCTTAGACCATAACAGACACAAGAGTGTTTGTAGGAAGAAATTGTGTAAGTCCTGCTCATACAGGTTTAAAAAAGCATTCAGACAATACATCCTCTAATGAGTTCTGACAGTAGAATGTAATGTAACTCTAATCCCCTAAGAACATGCATTTTTCTGATTGTATTCCAATTTTGTTACAATATTTTAGCATGAACAAGCACTTACTCTAAAAATATTAAATTCCCAAAACACACACAAAGTGTAAGGCTAAAACTCTTGTTCCAACCAGTAAAAATTCTAGGCAACCAATAGCTTTGTGTCAGAAAGAGAATTTAGTAGCTCTCATTAACTCCCAAAATTTCATAGACTGGAATGATTACATCAAATTAAACAAAGAAAAAAAATTTCCTCTGGTCCAGTTTTAACCACGTCAGTGACGTCGACATGCTAGAAAAGCTACACACTATTACAAAAGAGAAGTTCAGACAACCATAGTCTGCGTATCCAACACTGAAAATAAGATGCTACTCTTAACAGCCATGACAAAATAAAGTCCCTTGCAGAACAAAATAGTTTAATTTGAGACACATTTAAAACTAAATACATAGAACTAAGTTCTGCACATATTCCTTATGGTCACCATATTCACTTAATGTTAAGTCATTACTTGAACCACTGCAGAACTTCAGTACACACCAAATGTGGCTCTTCAACACAAAACGAGTTTGGGGGAGCCTGTATGTTGTGTGTGCTCGTGGGGTTTTGTTTTGTTGTGGGGAGTTGTTTGTTTATTTTGGTCTTCATTTCTTGTGGGTTTTTTTTTGTTTTGGTGTTTTGTTGTGGGGTTTTTTGATGGTTTTGTTTGATTGTCTTTAAACAGACTAATATTTAGGTCACGGTTCATGCACAAGAGTATTTAAAAAAGCACTTTTATTCATGCTTTTAGATAAACATTTCAGTATCACTTTGAGATGTATTTCAGCTGTTGTAAAAGACGTATGGAAACCAGTTTATTATCATATACAGTAGTAGTACAGCAATTTTTTACAGCATATAATACAGAAAGTTACCTGGAAAATGTACAGGAATTCCACAGGAACTTTAATGATTGCTAGCTGTTTGGTACATATTCACATCTACTTTTATGCAGTATCTCAAATTATTCTTCACTTTTGAACAGAAAGATTAGCAGATCCATAAGGTATGTAAGTAAAGCAGTTACAGTTAAAATTATAAAGAAGAATTCAGAGTCAAGAAAGTTGTCATTGTGTCTAACTTACACCATTGTGCTTGCAATCAAAACCAGTAGCGATGTTGTTTTATATTAAAGAATCACTACTCACTGGTAGCTGAATTGAAACTATTTAATTTCTCTTTTCACTTAACTGAAAACAGTCTCATCATTCATAAGCAGCATCTGCTCAGGCCACAACCTTGGCTTTAAAGAAGCTTAAACAAAAGAAATGAAACCACTAAAATTACTGTGCTATAAAGCATTACTGCATGCAGGATAAATTCTCTTTAAATTTGCCCATATTAATAAGCTATGCCATTTCCAAAACAAGAGAATTAGATTAATTATAATACTCATTTGCCTCTGCTAGTGATGCTCCTGTCATTAATATCTCTTACCTGTGTATTTCATACACAGATCCCATTAATGATAAAATGGCTATGCTAAAATACACCAGTTTGGGGAAACATACAAAGCAAAAAACACATAGTCCTATGTATCTTGGAAAAGTTCAAACTTCACAAAATATCTAATATGGTTCTATTTTAAGTACATGGAGTTCCCAAGACAAAGCAACAATGCAATGACAAATGTTAATTTTTCTCTATAATGTTTTAAGAGAAACCTTCTGACAAATTTGTATTTGACATTTTTCAAAGAGACATTATTAGACACCCTATAAATTATATTTATATGCATACAGATTACATATTACAGAACACAACTCTAGAATACTATGCATGGTGATATCAATGTAGAGCCAAGCCTGAGAAATCACTATCTTTTTTATTTCTCACTTCTCTAACACTAAAATAAAAGTTCTAAGTAAAATGTCCAAATAATACATTATCAATGTATTCACATTCACAAATAATTCACAATTATTAGTGAAATTAATTTCTTTATTTCACTCTGTATTTGCAAAAGTAGTACTTTTCAGGCTTCAGGGAAAATGTGCTCATGAAATTAATTGCCTTTATATACTGATACTAAAAGTCTTTGCCACAATTATGTTACAAAACAGTTTTGTTGCAGAATAACAGATTTTTCTATATAATGGCTGGCATTAAGGCAGTAGCCATCTCCTTAAACCCCAAACAAATTATGTTCAGAGGAAATGCATGCATGCATTAATAACACTCTCTGAACACAGGAATAGAGATTAAAAAAATAACCTTTCCCAAATTGTTATTTGCCGCCACACTAGTTATTTTTCATCTCACAAACATAATGACGTACTATTATTTTCCCAGCTGTTAGTTTCAGTAATTTTGTTTTAAAATTAAAGTTCTGTGTGACTGGGTTGGAAATCAGAAACATGCCTAATGTCCTAAGAGGTCAATACTCCTAAGCAAGTGGCTACTACAACTAAGTCTATTATTAGGTACAAACCCAAAAGCAGCCTACAGACAGGATATAACTGACAGCTTTCAATACTACTGGCAGTGAAACAGAAACCTTGACACTGTTAATCAAGAAGCTGCTTTGTCTCTCATGAAATTCCTCTCTCCATTTGTCACTGTACTGTGCAGAAAACAAGACATGCTGCTTTGCGTAAAAAAATTACAGTGTACAGTATATAATCTCAAATACATTTGCTTTGATTTTGTTTTTATGGATAATGCATAATATAGAACAAATCTGATGCACCTCAGCCACTTCTATATATGCATATATACTCACTTTAAGCAGATTCAGGAATGAATCTAAACATACATTCTTTAAAGACCTGTTATTCATCAAATGCCTACAAGATCATTTAAATGAGAGAAATAGCACCATCCTCTCCTGAAAAAGATTTTTAAATTCTATCTCTCTAAGAAAGCTATTTCAATACAACACCCTATTACCTTAACATTTCTCTGAAAATTTAAATTATATATCTGAACCAGTCCAGATTATATCTGGTCTCTTATTCTAGTGCAGAAAATTTTAAGGATATTCTTTCCAATTACCTTATTTGTGTCCTAAATTGGAACATATGGTCAAGTATAATTTAACTATGGGAAGGGTATTTTATGTTTATTCTTCCTGAGTAGCAAGTGTGGAGCAGGTGATCCTTTATACTCTTTTACATATCAAATTTTACTTTTATCTTTTCAGTCATTGAGGAAATTATAAATTACATCAATTGTGATGTGTTAAATGTGGCATACTCAAACAAAAAGAGGATAACCCTTGGATATTTGAGGATCCGTTTATTCATCTAATTACGGAGGTAGCACAGGCAGGCTGTTAACTCTTGAAGATTTTAGAAGAGCTAAAATAACTAGATGGATCCAGCCTCCTCCCTCTTTCCCCACAACTACATATTTTACTTCTTTCCTTATTTACTTTCACCATTGAAAAAAAGGACCATTTAAAAAGGGAGCTTACTCACCAGGTGGGTCCCCCAGACATACAGAGTCCTAGCTGCAAAGCCACACAGAAGCCTGTTAAGTGGCCTGCTGCCAAGGACTGGCTTTAGATCTATTAATAGCATAAACATGGTGAAGGCCAGATAAGTCTTATTAGCCTATTTAACAGTTATTTGAAGATTTGTTTATTTAAGATGCAATAACTTAAAAATAACTATATGAGCCTCAGTTTCTTCAAACATTTTAAAGTTTAAGCAACACCCTATTAAGTTTGTTGCCAACACTAATCTTGAAGCCCTTCACACCTTTAATAACTACAGAGTATGATACATTAAAGGATGTCATGAATTCAAACAAACTGAACAAGCACAGCAAACAAGCCATTCGTTACATCACCTTCAAGTAGAAGCCTCTATATGCATACTAAATACGCAGGACAAATTCGAGAACTAATACCTTTCTGTAACTGGATTTAAATAAGCTAATTTTGGTATTTGGCACAGCGTTTCAGCAACGTAGGAGACAGGCTTAAAACCACAGACTCATCGGCTAAAACAGAGAAGAGTAAACATTGCTGCTTCCCAGATGTCATTGCAGAAAAAGAACAGAAGAATGTGATTAAAAAAAAAGAAAAAGAATATGAGTGTATGTAATAGGGTGAAAAGGAAGATATTTGAAGAGCATGCCAAAAACCACCACAAAGAAAGCTCTATTAGAATCACCCATGGCCACATAAGTGTAAATCAAAGTCTTAAGAATCAGTTTCTCAGGAAACACACGTTCTTGATTCACAATTAAGAGACGAAAAAAAAAAACAACAAGCAAAACTGACAAACTATTTACGAACTTCAAGCAGCTGAGCAGCTTTTATTACAGGAAATAAAACAATTAATGATGACCCAAGTTTACTATGTCTTACTTTCAATGTGAGTTCTATCTTAATAAAACTTCCCATTGGTTTAACATTTCTGCTTAAATTCCACTATCATTTGAAGGGGAAATCAACTTCATAATTAAACAAAATGAAATAATGGTTTTAAGTTAAGCCCTTTATTTTCCGCTCGTGTACTGAAAGATTTTCACATCTGGTTTAGTAAATGTGGTCCAATGACCTAGTCAAATGTCTATGTTAATGTAGCAGAGACTGAAGTGTAAAAAAGAACTACCTTGTACCCAGGTGTTTCACCTACTGGTATTATCTCTCTTCTCTATAGAAGTCCACATGGAAAACCTAAGAGGGATAACGCATGTTCATTCATGTTTCTGTGACAGATGCAGTGAAAGACTGCCTTCGACAGACATTCCACTTCTTCCTTCTCTTTACAATGCAAAATGAGGAGGCTGTGAAGCCAATAAAACTTCAACAATAATTAGGTTTACTAGCACATAACCCCACGCAAACCTTGCCCATGCTCACAGCTTCTATTATAACAAAACTAACTGGAATGTGGTGTTCAGAAGGGGGAAAATATTAGGATCCTTCTTAGCTGTAGCACTGTTGTCTTACATCCTTTTAAAGAATGATTTATTTCAGTTCTGTTACCAGCTTACAGAGCTAAACACAATAGCACCACACTGTGGGAGAAGGTATCGTCACACAAACAGTGAATGAGGCAGCAACTGGGAACTGAGGCATGGTAGGAAATGTTTCCAAATGTTTTGGGAGTTGTGTGTGCCCCCCAGGTTTAAGATATGAGGTCTGGAATGCTGTCCAACTTAACATGATAAACTTAAAGGTATATTACAGATTTTCAACATATTTCTGATCAGAGTAAACCTGAGCCTGTAGAACTGTGCATCCCATTCCAACCATTTTTACAAACTGTAAGATACTGAATATAGTTTCAGAGGCCATTCCACTCTCAGAAACACCAAAAGCACCTGCCACTTGCAAACCTGCGATGTATCCAGTTAAAAACTGAAGAGCCTACTGCAGAGGAAACTTGCCACAGGGCTTATAAACAACGTGAGATACACCATCTCATTCTCTAAATCATGTACACGGAATCATATAATGGTTGAGGTGGAAAGGGACCTCTGGAGGTTATCTGGTCCACCCCCTCTGCTTGAGCATGGACACCTAGAGCGAGCTGCTGAGCATCATTGGCACTTCAATATCTCCAAGGATAGATATTCCGCAACCGCAACCTCTCTGGGTAACCTGTGCCAGTGCTGGGTCATCCTCACTGTTTCCTGATGTTCAGACAGAGCCTTCTGTGTTTCAGTTTGTGCCCATTGCCTCCAGCACCTCCCTGAACCTTCTAGTAATGGTCCTCCTAAGGCAGCCCAGGATACTTTTGGTCTCTCTTTGCTACAAGGACACACTACTGGCTCACGTTCAACTTGGTGTCCACCAGCACTACCACATGGCCTTTTCTGCAAAGATGCTTCTAGCTGGACAGCCCCAAGCATCTACTGGTGTCTGGCGTTGTTTCTCCTCATGTGCAAGACTTTGTACACTTCCCCTTGTTGAACTTCATGGTTCCTGTCAGCCCATCTGTCCAGCCTGTTGGGGACTTTCTGGATGGCAGCATAACCCTCTCCAGTTTGGTGAGGGTCAACCACTCTTCCAGTTTGGTGTCATCTCCAAACTTTCTGAGGGTAAACTGCCCCATCATCCAGATCAATGAAGATGTTGAAGATGACTGGACCCTGTATTGACCTCTGGGGTACACAGTACTTACTGGCCTCCAACCAGACTTCATGCCACTGATGAGCACCCTCTGGGCCTGGCTGTTCAGCTAGTTTAGGCACCTCACTGTGTGCTCAGCCACATCATCTTCTCTATGAAGATGTTATGGGAGCCAGTGTCAAAGGCCTTCCTGAAGTCTAGACAGACAATATCCCTTGCTGTCCCCTCATCTACCATGATTCTTTTTCATAGGAAAAAAAAAAAAAAAAAAAAAAAAAAAAAAGATGGAGATGTGCCAACTGCAAGTAGGGAGCACAAGTCCTTGAAAAAAATTGACAAATCTACCATCCAATTAAATTTCAAACATTTGAACTACGAGGATAAGCTGAGAAAAATAAGCTTGTAGAACCTATAGAAGAAAAAGCTTAACAGGGTACCTAGCAGCAGTCTTTCAACATCTAAGAGGTTACTGAGAAGACAGAATCAAGCTCTTTGCCAAGGTATACTGTGGAAGAATGTGCCACAACAGTCATTAAGAGAAACAGTGAGGGTTCCATCTGGATACAAGGAAAACATTTTTCCCTAGGAAAAGGGAAAAAGGCTGCCCAGAAAAATTACTACTTTAACCTGAGTTTCTATGAAGTCAATTTTACTTTATATTTGCAGCAGCCTAACAGCACACATGTAGTGAGCATACACAGCATAACTCATTCATTCCCAAAACCTGACTCACTTATCTAGGTTCAGGGTTTTTTGTCTGTTTTGCCGAAGGAACAATGCAACACAGATCTTATTTATCCATCCTGCAGCCTCTGGACTGATGTGCCACCATATGGGAAAGAAAAGTGCCACAGAAACAAAGGCTTAAGGGGATATTCTTCATTTTCTCACCCATAAATCTTCAGACATTCAAACAGGTCAGCAGCAAGAGAGTTTGTTCTGCATTCACACTATATAACACATTAAACATCTCCAACCTCATTATAATGTCTGAGGCAGAGTTGACAACCATCTGCTTCTTTCCAGCAGCATAAAAGATAGAAAAATTTGCGAGGAGGAGGGACAGAGCACCATTTCCTATTGTTGACTGAATACAAACAACTGTCTGATTGACACAAAAAAACATCCTCTGACTACATCTATACACTGGAATCTTCTTTTTCAGTGACAGATAAGACCATCACACAATTCTATAGACACATGGAAAGCTGAGTGGCAACACAATATCTTGCATATTTTTAAGAAGGAAATGTAAAAATCACAATGTTTGATTTCTGCTAAGTCAGTATACAAAAATACTACATGAGCAGTGGCTATTTTTTTTTATTCTACATGAGCGATGGCTACATCTTTTTATTATACCTCTACAGAAGGTTCTTTTACAGGAAAGCAGCACTTAAGTAGAAGGTAATTTCCAGGTTTATAGTTGTAAAATTGGTATTTCTATAGGGTAACATCCTTTCCAAGAATGTTTAATCACATGCTCTCTCTTTGTAACATGCAATCTACAGCAGCAGTGCTGTAAGCTGAATTCTATCTGTTGGTAACCTTGCACAATCCTACCCTTATTCAAGGAGACTGCAAGGATACGCTATAGGAAATCGTTGCCAGTTTAACAACCATACGCTGACTTCTATGCAACTCATTCAAGTCTAGACGGTGGATTTAAAAAGCCACTCTCAGTTACAGTATTCACACTGCGCATCACAGGAAAGGTGCAGTCACACTCACTCATTTTAAGAGTCACAGTCCTGCCTAATTTTAAGTTTGCAATATTATCAGGATTATTTTATCTTTTTTCTTAAACCAATGACTTACACACATCACGTGGAAGCATTAATGAAGAACAAAATACAAAGAATCTCAGGAAGTGGAGTGACCAGATTTTGTCCAGAAAATGTCTTCAAGCAAGGCGGTACTGACAGATAAATATATTAACAATGCCACTTACTGACAAACAGCTGTAAAACCTTAGCATAATGTTATGGAGTTTGTATTTTAAAAAAACCTAAACAACTTTTACTAAATTGTGAATTTATACATATTCACAAGATAGCTGCAATACCAGAGAATCCAAGCTGGCACAGAGCTGACAAACCCAGCTATGACCAACTGTTGTTTCCTCTGACAGAGCTGAAGCATGCTTTCATCTCTCACCTTGGCTGTTCGTCCAATTGTTCCCCAACCTGCTCTAGCGTGAATGAGCAAGGTTAGCAAGACATAATATTTGAAATATTTAAATTAACTCAGGTATTTAAAATGAAAGGAGCTGTGCCATAAGCACTGAGGACGAGTGTGGTGGGTTGGCCCTGGCTGAATGCCAGATGCCCACCAAAGCCCACTCTGTCATTTCCTCTCCTCAACTGGGCAGGGGGGAGAAAAATACAAGGAAAGGCTCATGGGCTGATACAAGGACAGAGAGAGATCACTCACCAATTACTGGCACGGGCAAAACAGATTCGACTTGGGGAAAATAAAAAAGAATTTTAATTTACTACTGATCACACAAGAGGATAATGAGAAATAAAACCAAATCTTAAAACACCTCCCCCCATCCCTCCCTGCTTCCCCGGCTTAACTTCTCTCCCAATTTCCACCTCCTCCCCCCAGAGGCACAGGGGGACAGGGAATGGGGGTTGGGGTCAGTTCGTCACATGTTGTTTCTGCTGCTCCTTCCTCCTCAGGGGGAGGACTCCTCACACTCTCCCCTGCTCTGATGTGAAGTTCCTCCCAAAAGCTCCAGTTCTTCATGAACTGCTCCTATGTGGGTACTTCTCATGGGCTACAGTAGTTCAGGAGCAGACTGTTCCAGCACAAGCTTCCCATGGAGTCACAAACTTCTTCAGGTGCAGCCCCCTGCTCCAGCATGGAGTCTTCCACAGGCTAGAGGTGAATCTCCACTACAGCACATTTCCTCTCCCTGGGTCTCTTCCTCTGATATGAGCTTGTTTGGAATCCCTGGCTCTGATCTGAGCTTTCCACTGAGTCAGAATCTAC
>NW_010295120.1:18485-24374 GCF_000700745.2 Antrostomus carolinensis
CTGACCTTGGTGTCTGCAAGGGTTGTTTCTCTCACATCTTCTCACTCCTCTCTCCTGAGCTGCAAAGTGTGTAACTTTTTTTCTCTCTTCCTATTGTTTTTTAATTATGTTATCACAGAGATGTTACTGATGGGCTTGGCCTTGGCCAGCGGTAGGTCCATCTTGGAGCTGGCTGGCATTGGCTATGTCGGACATGGGGGAACCTTCTGGCAGCTTCTCAAAGAAGCCACCCCTATGCCCCCCCAATACCAAAACCTTGCCACGCAAACCCAATACAACAAGGGGTAAGGAAGAGCAAGAATGAAGATGCAGAAGGAGTAATTTAATCAGTATTAAGAAACAAGGAAAACAGAACTTGAAACAGCTGACAAAAGTAAACTGTTAACACACACAATTGTCCCCTGTGATTCAGCTCAGTATACCTTCTGAAGTCAACATTTTTGTTCATAACTTACTTTAACATTCTAATAATGTCCACTTTCTTTGCTCATGAAGCTACATAGCACACAAATAAAGAAATAAGTCATTTCAATTAAAAAACATTCTACTTAAAAGCCACCAAATATTGGAGGAAGAATTGATGGTAATAGCCCTGTCAAAAATTCCATCCCTACTCATAAATCAATCTTTACACCTTTCTGCCTACTGCACTTTGCTAAAATGATCTCTCTCATGTCCGATTATCACCTTGCTAATACTAATCTTGCCTTTCATGATTCTCATCTCACTTGCATTCTTCTTCCTCTAGACATTCTCAGGCACCAGCTGCTTCTTTTCCACAACATTTAGCTCAGCTGGGATGTTTTCCCTCTGACCTTTACAAATATTCTGTTATTAACCTGTAAATTAATTTCTACCTGCTGCTCCTTTTCTCTCCTTCAACCCATTCTCTCTGTCCTTGCCAGCTGACAATCACATATCCTTCTCCTCTGGTTGGTTATCCAATGTCATTTTTCAAACACAAATTCCTTATTCCTTCCTTCCTATCAGCCTATTCTACTCACCCTTTTCCCTTCCTCTTGCTCCCACACTCACCCCTGGTAGGAATCTTTCCCTCAGTAGCTTCCAGTTCCAACTTCTGTTCCCCCCTTTCTCATCCTGCAGCAACTGCAAACACACTCCTCAGCAGAACTAGGCTGAAACATGCTCCTCATAAAAAACAAGTTTCCAAAAGCCACTTGGACAGGATTTCAGTAATTTCTGCTCCCTCCTCCTCAGGAAGAAAAAAAGGCATAACCCAAGTTAGTTATGAATTTATATTAAACTAGGATTTAGTTTTTAAACAAAATATGTATGTTTACACAGCATGTTACAGGAGTCCTAAAATCAGAAGTCCTTCACTTAACAAACACACATAAATAACAAATCATTCATGTATTTAAAAGTTGCTACTCCTAGAATTCTTATTTTTCTGATATATTAACCTAATACATACTAACGGCTATTTTTTCATACTTTTCCCATAAAATGTTATAATACTGTAATTCTTAATGAGAAAATTAAGGGTTTTTTACATTTTAAATTACCTTGTATTCTGTAGAACACATTTGCATGTTCTTTTCTACAGTCTTAATTTCTTTGTATTTATCCCCCTTATAGAAATTTTGTATGTTGAATTTAGAATAACCAATTTCACAGAATTCTAAGAACTTAAGAAGTTCATGTCATTCGAATGTCGACATCTATTCTACATCCTCCTTTTCCTAAGATTTCTTCTGAAGTTGTTAAAGCTGTCTTTAAGACTGTTAATGAAATTCTTCAGTTTTAACCTTTACTACTTTAATTATGAGATACCTTGTCTTTTTATATGAGTTAGAAATAGTGTTTTACATTATTGCATAAAAGACAGTTTCCCTGAAAAGCTGTTAAAACCAATCTGACTCTCCAAGGGAAAAAAAAAAAAAAGACCAAACCAAAAAATAGCATTCACAAGCTGAACTGTGCACAAAGAGCCAGAAGGAGCAGATCATACTTGTTTGGGACACTGAAATCCTAGATTGCTCTAACGCTTCTCTCACTCCAAAGACTTAAGTACTCTTCCTTACAGCCACACTGAACAAGATGCATGAACAGCGTTAGAAGCTCCAACCTGTATAGTGCAAAGGCAAGAACACAATCTACATTGCCCACTATCTGTAGCCCTGTGATAGTGTATTCCTGGGTCCAGAATCACCCAGCTACAACAGCAGGATTTTAGAGCTCCATATCAAAGTCTGACTTCTAACACAGTACTTGGGGCAGCCAGTCAAACTCAGGTTTCCAGTAGTCAGGGCTGGTGCACTCATCATGCACTGGACAAAAGGAAGTTGCATCTTACTCTCCCTCCTCATCCCTGCTTCCCCCAGTTTTGATCAGAAGTAACCATGCTTGATGAGCTCCGTGCTGAGTTCAAGATATTCTAAAAAGGCCAGACTTGACGTGAGAAAGCTTATGTCAAAACGTTCAAGGGCTGAGGAGATGTTTTGCACCGTTGTCTTCACTGCTGCAACATAACAGAGCTCAAAACGATCCCAAGCAACTACCTCAGCAGATCTGATTTGAACATGAGTTTGTAGCGTTTGCTGAAGCACACTGCTAATTTATTGCTCCAAAATGTAAGTATCAAGTATTTTCAACAACATGAGAAATTAAAGGTACATATGAAGCTTTTTTTTAAAAAAAATAACAACAACAAAATAATAATAACAACTAAAAATGAACTACAGCCTACAACTGAAGCTCTGCCTAGTGTCTGGAAGTAGAATTTGGACAAAATCCTTGGTCAAAACGTAGCCCTGAATCAATTCTCTTTTAACACAGTTAAACTGGACAGGTCTATTCAAGCAGTGCCTGGAACAGACCGATAATTTCAGAAAGCACATTATATGACCAAAGCTAATTCTGTGGGGAAAAAAAAATAAAATTAAATGACACTTTAGAACTATTAAGCAATATTTTTTTTTAATGTAGAACTTCATCCCTAGAAACTGCACATTTACTCTTATCAGGACAAAAAAGCCCAATGATGAGCTCAATGCTATTAAACCATAGATAATCATCTCTTTAGTTTGTCACAATATAAAAGCTGAAACTTTTAATTTGCTTTTATACTTTACAACCCGTAAGAGATGTGAATATGTTTCAAAAACATTGGCACTGGGGATATTTGGAAAAACATAATGGTTTCATTCATCTTAAAGCAGCAATGGCAAAATACTAATTAACATAAAACTCAGCAGCTCAATATGAGTGATAGACACAAAAAGAGCAAAAATTGCAACTTTTGACTGGACAGAACAGCATGAAAGTATTTCACCAGGTAGTTTTCTCTGAATATAGATTACTTTTTCTGATGCAAGGTATCTGACAGTCTTCAGTCTTTGTTGAGACCTTCAGACAGGTTGAGGAAGTCCCAGAAATGGACTTAAATTCCCACAAGACTTAACAGCCAGTTACATTTTGAATAAAAAACAGTTTTCAGATACTACAGTAAATGCATTTACCTGCTTTGAGTTTGGGTGCAGACAAGGCTCAGCCTTGGCAACTGGCAAAAGAGAACTAAAGCATGCATACTGACTGGTGGTGAAAGCCTCCTGATGAATCTGGCATAGCCTGCTGCAGAAATGCAACTTCAGCACAGCTATGACAAGTAGAAAAAAGTTCCAAGGCTGTACTACATGAATCTTCACAGATGGAATAAGGTTGAATGCTGAAAGGAAGGATTTACAGCCAAGCAATTTGTATAAACCTTCCTTTTTTTTCCCCAACATACTAAAAATTATGGTATGCATATGCTTTAAAAATAAACAAATGAACAAACCCTTTTCTTCCCCCCCACAGACAGTTACCAGCTTAGTATAAAACTCTCTTGAGACCACAAGCCAATAAGTTTAGGCCATATTTTAGAACTTAATGTACCAATCAAAATAAGGACTTGAAGCAGCTAAGTAAAATTTTCTTTAATCAGTTTGTCCAAGTATTATTTTCAAATCTCTCCTACCTTGCAAAAAACAAGTCTCATTTACTTCTGCCTGAAGACCCGGTGACATGTTAGGAGGAACTCGGCAGAACAGCGGTCATTGCTATTACCTGCTTTTTCTCTCCACATCCAATTGAGAAGCAGCTGAACAGGCCTAGAACTGTGACCTTAAGTAGCCCCTATGGATGGAGATCCCGTGCCTGATTCTCAATGCAAACACAAACTACAAATTGAATCAAAGCCCCCTTCCTCATTTTAGGTTAAAATGCAACTGAAAGAACCAAAGCAACACTCTGCACCCCTCTTGAGATTCAATTCTTGCTTCTTTTCCCCTCTCTGGGTGCAGACTTGGGATGCAGAATAAACATGGTCTCCTCTCTACCTAGGGTATCTTCCCTCTGAATACAAAGAAGGTGACTTTCCATTTGTTATGAAAATCTTACTCGACACCAACTGCTATAGCCAAAACCAGATCCCACCATGGCCAAACACAGAATATATAATCCATGAAAAGAGTGCTCCAAGATATCTAAAAATCATTTTACATAGTTCACAGATGTCATAGTTGAACCGTATGTCTAGAGTAGCAGCATTTTTTTTTTTTTAATGGTTGAGGCACACTTTCAAAATTGATTATCTATTTCCAACTGACTGCTCCTTTCCTACCTTAAGGAGGAACAACTCCCTTCATAAAGCTAGAAAATGGCATGTTTACAGTTTTGTCCTTTCTGGAAGAATCTGCCCCGAACAAAGCTTTAAAACCATTACTTTATTATGGAGAGTCTAGTCTGAATGTGGCTTCAAATACAAGCTGAAGAAAGATTATGCCAAACTAAAAGAAGTAAATATGTACATTCAAAAACTGCTAATGATCTCCCGGTCCTCTTCCTAGGCTTTTTTGGAACATTCAAGGAAGGTGCTGGCCCAGTTCTCAACAAAATAATTTCTGCACATGGGTTACACAAGGGATAGATAAATCTGTTTACTATATGATACTCTTCTGCGACAAACTAGATTCCAAATATCACACATTCCGTGCATCACTAAGGCAGCATCACTGAAAGGGAGCCAACACTAAATACTCCTTCCCTCACTAACCTTTTCCAACATGTGACAAGCACATGTAATCCACCAAGATGCAGAAAAAATTCACCTGAGAGGTAAAAAAAAAATAAAAATCAGTATAATCTGTGCTTTCCTTCTAAAAACAAAGACATGTAACCTTCTTTCTGATAAACTGACTTCCTGGCTTAACTATTTTCATGAAGACACATGGCTGTTCACATAGCAATTTGCTTTCTGGTGCTCCCTGATTCCTACTCAAGTGAAGATGAAGGTTTTAAGAGTAATTTTTCTACAGCTGGAAAACTGTCCAAAATCCTTGAAGAGAATGTCTCAGTGGAAAACTTACGCAAGGGGTAGGGGCAGAGAAAGACACTCTTTTTACTCCCGATTTTTTTTTTTTTTCCAGTCTAGTTTAGGTCCCAAACCAGTAAATACATGAAAAAAATGACAAAGAGGAGGCAAATACATCTGAAGGAACACCACTTGACAGATTTTTTTAGAACTCCACTATATGCATTTTACTATGAAATGTACAAATCTTTGAAAGTGAACATTCGCATAGAAACTCTTTTCAGGACAAGATGAAGATGAATTTGATCTGCAAGATTAATATTGTGAACATTTTCTACTATTTGCTGTCAACTTCCACACAAGGAAATACCTCTAATTTTACAGAATCACCTATGTAAATCTGTAAGATTTTCATACGCTACATAAGCATTACAAAATGTTTACGTAGACCAACATGGACTATAATTTAAACAAATCGGTTATAACAACTGTCTGACTACAGTTAGAACCTTCTATTACTAGACAGATTTTCTCAAGAACGTAAATTGAGAAACCATTTTAACTGATGAAAGAGT
>NW_010295120.1:24409-24855 GCF_000700745.2 Antrostomus carolinensis
TCAGCAAGTCACCTCCAACAAAATACAAAGCAGCTGAACATGATTTTTTCAGGTCACTCTGAATGGCACCAAACATACATAAAAACACTGACAGTTTTGGATACTGGATTATTCTGAACCATACCAGCATATTTACATTGTTGATTATCAGTTTGTTAATTCTGAGAAACAGGCCTTTTAACAGTACCTGTTAGAAAAGAGGAGTAACAGATTACACACGCTTTACTGAGAAACAGGACTAGGGAGGATATAGAAAACATCCCAAACAATGGGGAAAAAAAAAACCAAACACCACTGTGGTGGGTTGACCCTGGCTGGATGCCAGATGCCCACCAAAGCCCACTCTGTCACTCTCCCTCCTCAACTGGACAGGGCGAGAAAAATATAATGAAAGGCTCGTGGGTCGAGAGAAGGACAGAGATAGAATCACAGAATGGTTTGGGTTG
>NW_010295121.1:0-988 GCF_000700745.2 Antrostomus carolinensis
CATGTGTCCATCTGTCTGTCCTCCTCTGTGTGCCCATGTCTGTGTGTCTGTCTGTCTGTCCACGTGTCTGTGTGTCTGTGTGTCCATCCGTCTGTCCTCCTCTCTGTGTCCATGTCTGTGTGTCTGTCTGTCTGTCCACGTGTCTGTGTGTCTGTGTGTCCATCCGTCTGTCCTCCTCTCTGTGTCCATGTCTGTGTGTCTGTCTGTCTGTCCACGTGTCTGTGTGTCTGTGTGTCCATCCGTCTGTCCTCCTCTCTGTGTCCATGTCTGTGTGTCTGTCTGTCTGTCCACGTGTCTGTGTGTCTGTGTGTCCATCCGTCTGTCCTCCTCTCTGTGTCCATGTCTGTGTGTCTGTCTGTCTGTCCACGTGTCTGTCTGTCTGTGCTTGTTTGTGTCTGTCTGTCCATGTGTCTGTGCCCCGTCTGCGTGTCCATGTGTCCATCTGTCTGTCCTCATCTGTGTGTCCACATGTCCGTGTGTCTGTCTGTCCCCACCTGCATGTCTCAGCATCTGCCTGTCCCTGTCCGTGTGTCCCTTTGTGTCTGTCCCCACATGTCCGTGTGTCTCTGTGCGTCTGTCTGTCCCCATCCGTGTGTCTGTGTGTCCATCTGTCTGTGTCTCTGTCTGTCCCCTTCCGTGTGTCAGTTTGTCCCTGTGTGTCTGTTGTGTCTGTCCACGTGTCTGTCTGTCTGTGCTTGTTTGTGTCTGTCTGTCCATGTGTCTGTGCCCCGTCTGCGTGTCCATGTGTCCATCTGTCTGTCCTCATCTGTGTGTCCACATGTCCGTGCGTCTGTCTGTCCCCATCCGTGTGTCTGTGTGTCCATCTGTCTGTGTCTCTGTCTGTCCCCTTCCGTGTGTCAGTTTGTCCCTGTGTGTCTGTCTGTCCGTGCGTCTGTCTGTCCCCATCCGTGTGTCTGTGTGTCCATCTGTCTGTGTCTCTGTCTGTCCCCTTCCGTGTGTCAGTTTGTCCCTGTGTGTCTGTCTGTCC
>NW_010295122.1:0-297 GCF_000700745.2 Antrostomus carolinensis
GGGGGTTGGAAATGGATGGTCTTTAAGGTCCTTTCCGACCCACACCAGTTTGTGATTCTATGATTCAGCTTGGGATTTGTTACAAGAGAAACATTGATAACACCCTGATGTTTTCATTTTTGTCACTGGAAGTCAGAGGACTTTGTGTTTTGCTGGTCTGCAAGTGCAAGATCTAGGGAGAGGTGAGGAATATTACAGTGACTCAGCTCCATGGGCATTGGGCTCTGCCAAGGGGCTGTTCCATCTCCTGTCCCCCATGGGCAGGAGATCCATGAGGGGCTCTTCCTCTCTTGCTCT
>NW_010295122.1:309-1963 GCF_000700745.2 Antrostomus carolinensis
CGCTGGCTCTCCCGGGATTGCGGTTTCGGGTCGGGATTGTGGCTCCTCCGGGATCGTGATCTGGGAACGGGCCGGGCTGGGTCGGTGGGTGGTGAGCAATGGCACTGGGTGTCACTTCCTGCATATTTTAGTGCTATTCTTATTATCATTATTATTTTAATCTCATTATTATTTTAAGTTTTGTTTTATTTCCATTATTAGATTGTTCTTCTCTCACCCTATGAGTCTCCTTCCCCTCGTCCCCCAATTCTCTCCCCTCTTTCCTGGGTGTTGGGAGGGAGGAGAGTGAGTGAGTGGCTGTTTGGCTGCTGGACAAGTGAAACCACCACACATATTGAAAAACCTTCACTTCACTACCTGCTTGTAGAAAACCCAAACCTCCTAGCCTATGCTCTGCTCCAAACCACCCCCTGCCTCTCCTCGTCCCTGCCCTCATCTCCCATCCTCTGCTGAGGTGAAGCGACTATGCAGTAAATCTATTAAAATATGAATGCAGAAGACTGAAGCCCTCCACTAAAAAGTGTGACCCTGAGAGAGGTCGTTTGTCTGCAGATAGTTAAATCAAGACGTTGCTGAATCACTCTGCAAATTGAATCAGTTGCTGGGAAGAGGGAGCCCTGCGCAGCGTTAGCTGTTGGGTTCTCTCAAGCCTCGCTGATGCTAATGGCTTGGAGCAGGTAGCGCTGACCTGCAGCTGGCCAGCTGCTCCAGGGGACACCGCACGAGGATGAAAAGCCAGGAGAGCACCAAGCTCGTGGTCTATCTTGGAGCTGCACAGCAGCTGATGACTTGCTCCTCTCCAGCTCCTTGTTCTTCTGCAGGAAAGGCAGTCCTCCCCTGCAGTCCTCCCTATCTGATGGCTTCACGCAGCTATACAGCCCCTCTGGGACCATCCAAGGGGTCCTCCTTGTCTTGACCATTTTGTTTTGCCCCTTGGGTCATGCTCTGTCCTGTGAGAGCTGCTGTTGCTGCAGAGGTTAAGGGAACTGGGGTTGTTGAGCCTGGAGAAAAGGAGGCTGAGGGGAGACCTTGTGGCTCTGTCCAAGTCCCTTGGAGGAGGGTGGAGAGACCTTCCAACTCACGACATCCTATGATTCTATCATCTAATTAAATTTCATTGACTCCACATGAACAATTATCATTGGTCCAGAGGGCTGTGAACTTCAGCTCTGATCTAAGGCTTATAGAAGTGAACATGAGCCTCTCTGTTACCTTCAGCAGGCTGTGGGTCCAACCATCAAGATCAGAGCGTGAATTCAGCATCTGGAGCCATGGATCTTCTCATCATGCGACTAGATTTGGTAAATACAACCATTCATCTCTCTCTGTCATGTTTCACCCAACCATTTATACTCCAGCTGTCTAAGCTCTTCTGTTCCTCTTTCCCAAGATGCTTTCAAAAGGGATAGATTATCTCAGCTGTTTTGTGGCATCAGTTTTATTTCTCTAACTAATGAGTTTGCTTTCATCTGCCCCTTGTAACAAGACTCACTGCAGATCTGAAATCCCTCTCTCATGTCCCTGCACTAAAATCTTCCCTGCAGCCAGGCTGCATTTATTTCACAGCTTAGTCCAGGCAGCAAGCCAAGAACCTCAAGCAACTGTTTTTCAGAAGAAGTTAATCATGGAATCACAGAACCCCAGAATGGTCTGG
>NW_010295122.1:2074-12757 GCF_000700745.2 Antrostomus carolinensis
TCAACCCCTCCCGGGGGGGACCAGCCACAGCTTCTCTGGCCAACCTGGGACACTGTCTCACCACCCTCACACCAAAGAATTTCTTCCTTACATCTGACCTAAATCTCCCCTCTCTCAATTTAAAACCATTTCCCCTTGTCCTGTCACTCTCTGCCCATGGAAAAAGTCACTCTCCCTCCTGTTTAGAAGCTCCCTTAAGTTCAGCAGTTTTGTTGTCCAGCTCCTGAAACTTCAAGTCAATCCTGTCCCTGAGGAAGCTGGGCTTGCACAGGGTAGCAGAGAGGCATCTTCCATGCTCCAGTGTGCGCACACTGAAGGAGAACGAAGGATGGAGGTCTGGGGGCAGGTCACCATGCAGAGTTGATCCTGAGCGAGGAGCCTGCTAGGTCCTTCCCAAGCCATGACTTCATCCCTGCTGACTCTGTATCAGGATTTCTCTCTCTTGTTTTTCAAAACCAAACTGGATATCTCAGAGAAAAGGCTTTTTCTGGGCTATTAATCTTTCCTACTAGTTGAAAGGTTTTGAATCACCTTCTGCAGCCTGGTCCTGTGTCTGTCCACAGCCTGGAAGAGCAAAGCCGGGTGAAGTTTTTAATGGATAACTTCTGCATGGATTAAAGACCTGGAGCTCTGGAAATTCCTGATCTGAGGAATGTGCCAGGGTGGGGAGGCACGGGGGATCTGAGGTTCTGCTGATGGCCATGACTTGTGCACTTCGTATAGAATCACTTTAACTGGACCTAAAAATACGCGTGTGTGTGAAGAGGGGGGCAGGGTTGGGGGGAAAATTGCTTTTAACGAAAGGTGTAACTTGTGTCTCTGTGTTTCTGAGCACAAGAGGATGCTTTTCCAGCTCTGCTGGTCTTGGGGAGTACTTAACTTCCATGCTTTTGAATGAACTCGAGACCTTTCTGGACTGAGCTAATCTCAAAGAGGAAATCACTTGCCAGCTGCAGGAGATCACCTTTGCCCAGGTGGCCAAGAAGGCCAATGGCATCCTGGCCTGGATCAGCACAAGTGTGGCCAGTAGTTCCAGGAAAGTTCTCTTCCCGCTGCACTGGGCACTGGTGAGGCTGCAGCTGGAGTGCTGGGTTCAGTGTTGGGCCCCTGAGTCCAAGAAGGACATGGAGGTGCTGGAGCGTGTCCAGAGAAGGGCAACGGAGCTGGGGAAGGGTCTGGAGCACAAGTGTGCTGAGTTCCCTTGTGGCTGAGGGAACTGGGGGTGTTGAGCCTGGAGAAAAGGAGGCTGAGGGGAGAGAGACCTTCTGGCTCTGTCCAACTCCCTGAAAAGAGAGTGGAGAGAGGTGGGGGTGGGTCTGTTCAACCAAGGAGCAAGGGCCAAGCCAAGAGGAAATGGGCTCCAGTTGTGACCAGGGCAGTTGAGATGGGATGTGAGGAAGAATTTCTTTGCTGCAAGGGTTCTGAGGCATTGGAAGGGGTTGCCCAGGGCAGTGGTGGAGTCCCCATCCCTGGAGGGATTGAAGAGTCGTGTAGACACAGTGGACTTGTCAGTGTTGTGTTCATGGTTGGACTTGATGATCCTAAAGGGCTTTTCCAATCTAGGCCATTCTGGGGTGCTGTGGTGATATGGCATGGCACAGGTATAAGCCAGTTGCCTCCCCACCTGCCTGGGTATCGCTGCCTTCCCAGAGCTTGGGATTGCTCAGCCACTGCATCGCCCACCGTGGAAACACTTCCCTGGCTGTCAGGACCACGTTCTCAGGAGGACACAACGCCTGTCAGCGTGAGTCTCTGCCGTCTCCTCAGATTAGGCAGCTGAAGACAGGAGCTGGAGGCAGACAGCCCACTCGTGGGAGCTGTGGTGTGCAGAGGAGAGGCGAGCTGAGCTTGCTGTCACGCCTGCTTTCAGGGCTGCAGCTCACTGGGTTGGTCCTGAGCTCTGCGTGTTTTGCAGCCTTGTCCCATCACACAGAATCACGGAATGTCAGGGATTGGAAGGGACCTCAAAAGATCATCCAGTCCAACCCCCTGCCAGAGCAGGAACCTAAATGAGATCACACAGGAAGGCGTCCAGGCGGGTCCTGAACATCTCCAGAGAAGGAGACTCCACACCCTCCCTGGGCAGCCCGTTTCTTAGGTAACTTTTCAAAGTGTTAGAATGGAAATTGATAGAGCACAACATAACTCAGTTAATTTATTCCCAATCACAAACAGTGGATATTGCACAGATACTCACAGCACTATCAAATTCTATGCTTGTAATCCCAGCATTACTACTGGAGAGGGAACCTTTGGGCTCATACCTATCTCCCAAGAGTTCCCATATGGGTCTCATCAACCTATAGCCTGTGAACAAGTGAAGCCAGCCCCACTGGTGGGTGCCAAGGCAGCACAGGTCTCTACGATGGGTTTGCTGCCTGGCAGGCTGGACCTATGTGGGTCAGGGGAAGAGGTTGGTGGCTGATACCAAGAGGGAAAGCCCCTTTGCCAGGATCTCACACCTTCCTTGTTGTCCTAGCAAAGCCCATGCTCAGAGGAGCACAAACCCACCCTTTCCTGGGGTTGCTTGTCCTTGCTTTCCTCAATTCATTCTTTGGTTTTTGTTCCTTCCTTCTCCAGTGGAGAAAGGAGCCCACACTGGGATCCCTGGAGGGAGGCACACTATTGTTCTTAAAACAAAGGAACTTTTCCTCAAATGTACCAGCAACAATGCAAAGTGCCTGAGAGAGCCTTTACTTCATCCTGGACCAGGCTTCCTGATGTTTTCCAGGATACTTGTCTGACAACTCTACAATTTAAGCTTCTAACTCTTGTTGCTTCCCCTTAGAGATCTGAGAAAACCCTCAGGACCAGAAAATATTGAGCCAGAAACAACAAGCTACGTGTCCCCTGTCCCCGCTCCTCCAAACAAAGTGAGCTGCTGCATTTGCCAGGGTTGGGGACCAGGATGGAGCAGGAAACTAGAGCTGGTGCAGCGTCTCCTCCGCTCAACGGGTGAGAAATAATCAGAGCACAGAGTAAACAGCACCTATCGAGCTGGAACTGGGATCTCTCCTCACATACAGCATGGTCCAGGAACAGAAATACCAGGTGGATCATGGAGAAATATTGCAGGACTTCATCAGCATCTTTAGAAGTCTCTGTATTTTATTTTTGGAGGAGAAGAGAAGAAGGAAAGGAATGATTTAAGTCAGTGAACAAGTCACAGCTCCAGCAAGAATGGTTTTTTCCATACATCGTCACCTACTTAGCTTGTATCTCTGCTGTAGATATCAGCCTCCCTGTACCTCAGACTGGCCCGTGGGGAAAATGGAGATGCTCAGACACAACATGCAGTGCTCTCATCCACTCTGCACTGCCATGGAGACCTCCTTCACTGGACAGCACAAAGAGCTCATCCTCAGAGCTGCTCAAAGCCTCTTGGGATAGTCCAGAATCGGAACTGGAAATGATTGCAGATGCTGCTGCTGCCTGCTCGTGTTATCCCAAACTGCAGAGAGCTTTTGGGTTTTTTTTCCCTAGGAGGTACTGGCATCCCTCCAAGCACAGGGGGACCAGATGGAGCAGTAACACAGCTAAAATTGTGGTGGGGGGGGAGAGGAGGGGAGGGAAGTATCTGCTAAGGAGCTGGCTTTAAAATAAGATCATGTAAAACAGCTGTTGCTTCAAGAAACAGTTTTCTTGCTGATTCCAGAAAAGGACAGTATGGGGGCTGATGGAAAAAAAAATCATCCCTGAAGACCAGATGTGTTTAGACTGTGTTTTGAAAGGTTAGCAGGTCAAACCTAGAGACACTGAGGGGCATATGGAGTGGAGGGTCCTGTCTCCTGAATGGCACAATGGCTCACTGCCTGACTTTCTCATGGGTGTTCTTCTTGGGCCAGTTTGCAGAAGCTCAGAGAAGGCAGCGTGTTCACCTCTGAAACCTTCAGCATTCAGGATTGCAAATTTCTCCTGATACATCTTCCACAACGCGCTACCAGAGCTGACTCTTCTGCATATCACTTCCCTCTGATGCAGATATGAGAAGACACATCATTAAGTAACCATTTATATAAGTGACCTGACGTGGGTTTGCCTTGCGTTGAGATTTCACAGCTGTGAAAGCCCTGATGGCATCTTTGACTCATGGCTGTTGACCCAGTTATCTCCTGCATCACTCCAGCCTAGATGAACAACCAGTAGTGGATGTTGCCTTGCCTGGTCCATATCATCCTGCTGAGATGATCAGGAGCTCTGCCTCACATTTTTCTGGTCAGGTATTTGTTTCTGGGGATTGCTATGGAGATGGAGACCAGCATGACAGGCATTGCACAAACATCATGAGACAGCTGGTGTCCTGGGGGACTGGGTATGAAGTTGGTGAGTGCATAGTCTGAAAGATGTCCTGGGTGCAGAATTCCCATTAACACCATCAAAGGGTGCTGCTGTTCAGTGCTTTGAAAAACTGATCTCACTCTCAGGAGCAGCGTTGAGAGAGGGGAAGGAAAAACCTCAGGAGGGAGAGCAGGATTAGTGTGTATGGAGAGCCCACTACTGCTCATTGAGGACAGGAACCCAAGTGGTCTGGTTACACCAGTACTTGCAGAATTTGTGCCTTGGCTGCTGTTGCAGAAATACACCAGAATTTATTTTCATTTCTATAACATACTGATGTGTTTTCTGCAGAACTTTTCTCTGCGGGTATGAAGAACATGCAGCATGAAACTTCAGATTCCAGGCAATGCTAGGAAGGATGTGGGCTTCCAGCAGACTTGAAGGACATTGTTTTTCTCCTTTTGGGGGGGGACAGATCACACATACAGCGAGGAAAGCTATAGCTCACGAGCACAACACGTAGCTTATGTAATTATGCTGTGATGGCCATTGGCACAGGAATGTGGATTTATGTTCTGGTGAATGTTTCTAAACCAGCGAGTGTAGGAATTCGGTCTCCTTGGTGACAAAACCAACCAATGGAAAACATATAAAAAAAAAGAAGCTCAAACCATCCACGGACCCTGCTTTTATTTTCAGAGTGGAGGAGAGTGAATTAGCCTGTCTCTTATCTGCTTTTATATCTGCGGCTGGATAGCAGAGGTCACCTAGCTTAATTGTTTGGTTGTTAGTGATGGACAAGTATCCTTAAAAAAAAAAGAGAGCTCAAGGGCTCCAGTTGGCCATAGACATAGATGAGCAAGAGGTCTAGGCTAGGGGGACAAGTAGCATGAAAATCCTTCAGCTCGTAGCCCCACCTGGTTTGTATCTGACAAATTGAACCGGTATCGATGGGAAGCCACTCGATGCCCTAAATGGAATGAGTTGCCTTTTTCCTTGCAAACAGAGAACTGGTTTCATCAGAGATTGCACTGAGTTGACATTAATGGGTCAATCATCAAGCGTTTTCAGATGGCAGACTGAGTAGAAGGATTAACCCTCCCCCCCAGCCCCCCCCAGCTTGGGCTTGAAAAGGTGGAAGCCTCTGGAACAGCTTCTTGCAGCTCCTCAAGGTCTTACCACCATCACTAAGGGGTGTCCTCTGGCCATGGGCAAGAGGTAAGCATGCTTAGTACAGCTCCTTCCTTCTCTTTGTCTTTCTGTCACGTGTAAAAGCAACCCAAGTCTTTCCCAAACCAGGGTCACCTGTCTTAGGAACATCCCTGGAGAGGGGAATTAAAATAGGATTAAACTCCCAGCTAGCAGTAATGATAGACCTTCCTTCCCATGAGGGGAAAAGGTGCCAGCACAGCCCCTGTACGAGCAAGGAGAACCGTCTGTGAAATGTTCTGCATGCTCAGCTCCTGAGTGACCTTGGGCACCATCCTTACCGTACAGTCCCCATCTCTAACCTCACCATAACAACGCTGAGTTTTGGTATTGAGGTATCTTTTGCCCTTCCTGCAGATCCCTAGATTAAAACCAGCATTATTAAATATGTAGATTGCCCATGGAAAATGGCTGCTGTTGGTGTAGGAGCATCCACCTCTGGAGACACCATTATAGCCCATGCTGATCTGCAGAGAAGAGGGAGCTACTCTCCTATAAAAGACCTCTGAACCTCTCTGAGAAGAGACAGATCTTAAGATACCAGAAGTCATCACCTTCCCAGCATGGTGCAACCATCTAGTGTCAATCCAGACCTGGCATTGGGCACTTGCAGCAGAGGATGGATGGCCAAACCATGGTTTTACTGAATCTGGTGGCCTCCCTTGCCAGCATAGACTTTCACGAATGGCAGCGAGGGGTCTCTGATATGTACATGCTGGTTGGGAACATCTTAGAGTGAGTCAGTGGCTCATGGTGCTGCTGGTTACTTTTTTCTTTCCTGAAAGAAAAACTTTACTATTTCTTTGCTGAAAGGGTTCTGAGGCATTGGAAGGGGTTGCCCAGGGCAGTGGTGGAGTCCCCATCCCTGGAGGGATTGAAGAGTGGTGTAGACACAGTGCTGAGGGACATGGGTTAGTCATAGGGGACTTGTCAATGTTGGGTTCATGGTTGGACTCAGTGATCCTGAAGGATTTTTTCAATCCTGGCCATTCTGGGATTCTCTGGTTGGAGGTTTGAGAGCAAGGGGCAGCTTTTGCTACCTGCTAGGAGCAAGGCACTCCAACATCAGTGTGTTTCTGACATCCCAGGTATGGGATTTGCTTGGATCTGGAGCTCTTAATTTAGAAGCTGTGAAAGCCAGGGCTACTCTGCTCAGTGCTTTCTGATGGTGGCCACATCTTCAGACCACAGCTGGGCTGAAAGCCACCTACATGCCCAGAGTGCAGCATTGTGTCCTCAGCAAGCTCTCCTGTGAAACAAATGCCTTGACACCAAATAAAACCATTTCTTGCTTCACCTCAACAGGCTGAGCAGAAAGATTAGGATTCCCAGGAGGAAGATTTCCCACAAAAAATGTTGGACCCCTCCCTGTTTTCTTTCCTATTAATGGATGTTGTGACCCTCTCTCTCCAAATTATTCTACTAATGCCCCAGGATCCTAATTAAGACTGAGCCCAGAGGCTCTTGCCATTGTACAAACACATGGGAAGACTCCAACCCTTCTCCAGAAAGCTTCTCATCTAGTTTGGTTTAGGCAAATGAATCCATTGAAGGTTTTTTGTTGGGTTGGTTTTTTTTTTCACTTTTTCAACAGTGCTACAATGGAAGCTTTCATCTCTACCTCTTGTGTGTATTCCAGTGTCATGCCCTCTGCTTTCAAAGGCTTAAATTTGCCTTTAATTGTGTTGAGGGCCTTCGTCTCTAAGCCTTTAATAATGGATTTTATTTTATTTTTCTTCCCCTCCTCTGCCAAAAGAAGAATTTTGATTCTTTGCTGGCTTTTCTTCTAAAGCTCAAGTGACAGTTCCCTCTTCTCTGTGAGATTTACAAAGCTTATCTTTTAATTTTCAAGAGCCAAACAGTGAGTTGGGGGGGGGGGGGGTAGGAGGGGGAATGAAACGTCATCGTGCCTTTTAAACACCGTCGCTAGGAGAAGGCTTAATGATCTAGAAATACATCAACTGCACACGCTGGGGGTGGCTTCAATTTAGTTACGTTCAACTGCTGAGACAGAGTTGAACTCTCAACATCTCAACTGGACAGAGCCCTGCCAAAGGATGGAGTTGGTGGGGGGCAAAAGTCAGCGTTTTCTCATGAGCCTGGCCCTGCTGCAGCCCCAGTTTGGCCGTTCAGGGAACAAGGGATGCTCAAGCCGTGCGTCCACCCATGGTCCTACCCTACCCCTGAACCCATGGCAGGTCCCCAGCTGCTCCACGGCGCTGAGACCATCTCTCCTGTCTCAGAGATGCAGCTGGAGATGGAGCACAAAGCCATGCACTGGTATTACTCCCTGCAAGTGTTCTTGGCCAGGTTGGATGAGGCTTTGAGCAACCTGATCTAGTGGAAGGTGTCCCTGCTAATGGCAGGGGGGTTGGAACTGGAGGAGCTTTAAGTTCCCTTCCAACCCAAACCAGTCTGGGATTCTATAATGCTATGATTTTTTTTTTTGAGGGGGGGTTGAAAGTGCTTGGTGCTGGCTGTAGGTCACATTCCCCCAAAGCAGGATGCTGTTCCAGCAGAAACTCCTCGCTCAGGTGTCTGGGCTGGGGTTGAGTGTGCTCCTTAGCAGTGTAAAGCCCTTCAGCTGGGCACAGTGAATTTCTCTGTGCATTCTCCACTGGGAATATCAACAGCAGTGGCAGGAGACTGGGGCGGTCGAGCACTTTGCTTCCATGGGAGAAAATAATCTGTGGTCAGCATGACTGTGGTGTGGGATGTCAGCCCATCTTCATAGAATCCCAGACTGGTTTGGGTTGGAAGGGACCTTAAGGCTCATCCAGTTCCAACCCCCCTGCCATCAGCAGGGACACCTTCCACTAGACCAGGTTGCTCAAAGCCTCATCCAACCTGGCCTTCTGACATAAGCAAAGTTTCTGATAAGCAGGAAGGTCCTCGGCTGTCACTTGTTCCTAGACACCTTGCAGGATCTTCTTCCCTGCCTTGACAGAAGTCATAGAATGTTTTGGGATAGAAGGGACCTTTAGACGTGATCTAGTCCAACTCCCCTGCAGGAAGCCCATGAAGCCTAAGCCACCACACACAAAAATATTTCAGCCTTAACCCTGAGGTATTTTGTAATTAAACTGTTTAATCCAAAACATCAGAAAAATCCAAAATCGGAGTCTCCATCTCTGGAGATGTGGGTTGTGCTGCCAGGGGTTGTGTGCTTTTAGGGCCACTAAATTGGGGAAGGGTTAGAGGGGAAGGGTATGAGGAGTGGCTGAAGTCACTTGGTTTGTTCAGCCTGGAGACGAGGAGACTGAGAGGAGATCTCCTGGGGGTCTAGAACTTCCTCCCAAGGGGAAGAGGAGGGGCAGGCGCTGATCTCTTCTCTCTGGCCACCAACGAATGCCAGGAGCAGAGGAAATGGCAGGAAGACGTGGCAGGGGAGGGTGAGGTTGGCCATGAGGAAAAGGTTCTTGAGGCAGAGGGTGGTGGAGCACTGGAACAGGCTCCCCAGGGAGGTGCTGATGGCACCAAGCCTGACAAGATTCCAGCAGCATTTGGCCAAGGCCCTGAGGGACATGGTGTGAATGTTGGGCTTGTCCTGTGCAGGGACAGGAGTTGGACTCCATCATCCTTGGGGGTCCCTTCCAACTCACAACATTCAATGATTCATTCCTCCAGGTGTCTGGTCCTCAAGCCTGGAGATGCAGAACCAGTAGAGCAAAACGCCCCAACTTGCTTTTGAGGATATTAACCCAGAAAGGGAGTCCTGATCACAGAGGCTTCGGGGCACAGCAGAAAGGAAATGGCTTCTTTCCTACATGCACTTGTTTTAACATCATATGTAGATGGTGAATATATGTCTTGTTTCCTTCAGCAAGACCTTGCATCTGCTCCCAGCTCCGTCTAGGCTCTGATATTACAGTGAGCAGCATGGCGTAAATCTTGAGGCAAATAGCTGAATGGTGTAACCTCGTTTGGTAAATGAGAAAAACAGGCTTCCCAGAAGATGCTTTTCACTTTAATTATTAAATAAATAGGAAAACAGCCTTCTGTCTAGCTGAGCTGGCAGCTTGTGAAGAGATCCAAGTGAAGCCAAGGTGATCAGCGAGCTGTCAGCTTTCCAGCCTGTTTGCTCCTCCTCTGGAGCATCCTGACGTGAGGCAGGGAGCTCTGCTCTGTGCAGGGGGTAGCAGGAACCAGAGGGACAGGCTGAGAGCCTTGCCTGTCCTTGGATGGGCAAAATATGGTCTAGACCCTGCCCTGAAGTGGGGTCTGCTGCCCAGCATCAGGGGCTTCCTGCTGTCCTGGAGACCACTGCAGGCACAAGTCACTTTGACTTCAAGTTCATGGAAAAATGAACAAAAGACTCATCTCCACGTCCTGCAGTGAAAGGCTCTTTGTGTCAGGAGGAACCAGGAGGAGAGCTGTCTGCAGGCAGAGGAGAGAGGCCAGAGCTGGGACATTTGAGGCACGAGCTGTTGACTTGGCAGGAGTTGGCGTGTCCCTGGGAGTTGGCTTTGGGGTGGAAGGGGAGCCAGCGATGACAGACCAGGCAGGGGTGCTAGCAAGCCACAGGATGCCCAACACTCCTGCCAAATCCTTAATAGCTTTATTTGGGTGAGTTCAACTCTTTATTCCACTTCTTCCCAAGTTAGAAGCATGGAGGAGCTATGTGTCAAACCCCATGCTGTCCCTCTGGCTTGGTGGCCGCAGGTTTGTTCTTGCTGAGCTTGGCATGTTCACACTTACTGGGGTAGCCAACTGTGCCCATGCCTCCAGGGGAGTGGAGATGAGAGCCAGGGTGTCTCATCCTCCCAACCAATGCCTTCTGCAGTACAATATCCCCTCTGTCCTGAAAAGGCTTCAGATTTTAATCCCAAAATAGACGTTTTTAACAAAATTCCGGGGTTTGGGTTTTTTTTTGAGAACATCTGAAAGATGCTGCTTTCATTTCAGGCAGAACAAGAATTCATTTTGAAACCTCAAGAGCTGCTGTGAAATGGGATTGTCATCCACCAGGAAGCTCCAGTGCCTACGTGCCCTCCAGCAACCGTGACGAATTCTCATCCCCACTTGGCACGTGAGTCGTGCGGTGCCATGCGTGGATATTGGGAAGTTTGCCCAAAAATTCCTCGTTTAGCAGCGTGGGCTGGTTTGCGACTCCGTGATGACTCCGTGGTGGTTTTAGTGCTCGGGAGTGTGACTCTCAAATCAGACAGCAATGTCTAGCAAATAACTCACACACCC
>NW_010295123.1:0-9555 GCF_000700745.2 Antrostomus carolinensis
GGGGGGAAAAGGGGGGAGGGGGGATAAAAAAAACCCAACCCAAAAGACAAAGCCTACGAGGTCACCCATAGTTTTCCTCTGATGCGTGGTGGAGCGTGAGCTTTGGAGGAGCTGTTAGGGTGGGTTTGTTTCTTTAAGGTGTCTCCCAGAGGGAGGATGAGGAAAATGCAATGTGGCAGCTATGGTAACTCCTCTTGGCTTTCAGCACAGCCCTGTGCTGATAGCACAACTTGCTAGTGAAGAAGGTCCAGCTGTCCAGGCCTTGGCAGGGATCCCCACCCTCTACTTGCTGCCAAAGGCTCTTTTTCTTTCTTTCTTTTTTTTTATTTTTTTTTTTATTTAAAGTTCTTAGTTTCTTCAGGAAATGAAAATGAGAGGAACAACCTTATCTGCCTCTCAGCCCCATCTGATGTCTCCTGGATCTGCTGGGGTGAAGCCTGGTGTTACTTCATCTCTATGTGGTGCTGGGATGTTGGTAGCCAGGGAGGTGGAAGAGCCCAAATTTGAGCGCTCCTGTCCTGCTGTGGGGTGCTGGGGTTGGGAGGGGACCAGAGTTGAAGGCTGAAGTGACTGCAAAGGGCTGAGAACTTGGGCTGGAGCTGTGCTCAGGGTAGGTTTCCATTCTCTGGTGTGGGTATCCCCATGCTATGGCCAGCTCACATGCACAAGTGCAAGAAGTGAACCAGCTGGAAGTGGTGAGCTTGCTTGAGGGTGAAAGCCCTGCTGTGTGTTGTACCAGTGGGCCAACAACTTTCCTGAGTCACTTCCTTGATCGTGCCATGGCTGTGGAGCTGCAGATGCCACAGCATCTGTGGTTGCATCTACAGAGCACAATGGAGCTACTCAAAACTCCCAGGTCCTAAATAGTCACAGAATCCCAGAATGGCCTTGATTGGAAAAGACCTTTAAGATCATGCCAGGGGGGGTTGGAACTCGATGATGTTTAAGGTCCCTTCCAACCCAAACCTTTCTATGATCATCCAGTCCGATCATTAACCAGCAACCAAATCTCCTACAAAGCTTTAGGCATCAAGTCCTGCGCTGGCTTCCTACCATAGATCCAGGAAGCTTTCTCCTCCTCCTCTCCCTCTTTGCATCTACCATGGTGGTGTTGGCACTTGCCTCCCAAAGGACATTTGGGTTATGCTGGCCTTGTCCCGTGAGAAGGGACCATGCTCTGCTTCAGGGTGTGATTGATACCACCCCATCCCCAAGAGCTTGCTCCATGCTTGCTGCCAGCACTGCTGGACTGTTGTGTGGTCCCTGTAGCTTATCTTCACCATGGGCTCCTGACAGCCCCAAGGGCCAAATCAGTGGTGCCAACACCCATACCCTGAATAGTCCCACCAACCAAATCCCCTACAAAGTTTTAGACATCAACTCCTGCCCTGGATTCCTACCATAGGTGCAAGAAGCTTTGCTTTCCTCCTCTCCCTCTTTGCATCTACCATGGTAGTGTTGGCCTTTGCCTTCCAAAGGAAGTTTGGGTTATGTTGGCCTTGTCCCACAAGAAAGGACCATGCTCAGCTTCAGGGTGTGATTGATACCACCCCATCCCCAGAAGCTTGCCCCTGGACTACTGCATGGTCCCTATAGCTCATCTTCACCAGGGGCTCCTGCCAAACCCAAGGGACAAATCAGTGGCGCCAACAGGGTGGACAAACCCCCTTTGAATGGGGAGGGTGCATTTTGGAGGACCTCTTTAAGATGTAATATTATGATGGGCTTTTGCTGGTGGTTCCTGGTGTAGGGTGCTACAGCTCACATGGACCAGCTGTGTATTTGCATGCACTGGGGAAGCTTGTGTGGAATTGCTGCTCCATGGATCTCCAAGTGTCTTTGTCAGGCTGAGTCTGCTGGTGTGGCACAGCAGAAATGACTGAAAAACCCCTTCTTTTGAAATATTTTGGCCCCGTGTGCAGTTTTTTAAGGAGACACATGGTCTGAACCTTGGGATTGTCCTGTGCAGGGACAGGAGTTGGACTCCATGATCCTTGTGGGTCCCTTCCAGCTCACAACATTCAATGATTCTATGTACCTGAAATAAAGAAGAACTGAAATTCAAACTGATCAGTGCAGTGGATGAGTAATTCCAGGGGGGGAACCTATGAATTTCCTATCAATAAAGACCCTCGTGTATTTTAAAATAGAGGCAAATATTGCTCGAGCTGTGTGAGAACTTTGTGTGGTAGCATTGAAATGGAAGATTAAGGAGGGGAAAAAAAAGGCACTGGGGAACAAAAATACATTGCAACCGATTTGCGGAGGCAGGGGAATTATGGCATTAGGAAATAGAGCTGAAAGTGTTAGAAAAAGGAAGTTTATTTTCTGTAGGAGCGGGGATGAGTGGGCAGATCTATTAAACATAATCAGGACTTGTACATGTACCTGCTCGGGTGTTGTGTGATGTGTATGAAAATCATCATTGCAGCAGAAAATGAGCTGGTAATGATGTCGATATGAGAACAATAAATCAGTATTAATAAAGAGAAATATATTTGAAGGCTGCTTTTAGCACCAGGTATTTTTTTCTCTTATTCTGACATAATTTGCAGCTAAGAAACAGCTCCAATTTTGAAAGCCGTGTCCGTTTCCTTTCGGCTCCTCAACCACTTGAAATATATTTACCTTTTGCCTCCCATCAAGAGTGCAAGTATTGCCTGGTTTACAAAATAACACTGCTTAGGAATAAACTTTTCAGATTAACTCAGTCCTGTTGGAAAAAAAAAATCAGTGTGTTTTGAGCTCCTAATTCATGACTGAAAATATTACCCCTTATCCTCAACCCTTTGGGCATGTGGCATTGACCTGGGGGTAATTATATGTTGTATATATATATTACAATATTATTTATTGTAATTATATATTGTATATATATTACAATATTATTTATTGTAATTATATATTTGGGTTAATAGGGTCTTTTTGTGGTGTTAGCCATCACTAATTTCCCTGACACGAACACTTAAACCAACTGTGATTACTCCTTTGCGCTTATTAGGTTATAACAAGAAATATTGATCATTAGATTGTGGTTTTAAAATTTCTGAGGTGATCACTGGAAAGGGATGATCTGATCTCCTTTGAGGCATGAATTGGGACTTTGAAGAATTCAAAATTCAATGTTCTGAACCACTTCTCTGCACCAAAACCCAACTGCGAATTCATGGCTTCTCTATGGAGAAGGTGGTGAGAAAGCAGATGCTCCAGCTCCCCTCCAACAATGAATATTTCAGAAACATAATGTATATAAAAAAAGATTAATTAATACTGGTAATAATGAGAATATATTACCCAGTCTTTCTTGTGGCAAAGGGTAAAAACCATCTTGCAAAAATACCTGGTTGGGCAGTGAATAAAAGCCCTGTAGAGCTTTTGAACGTGGAGATTGCCTGGCTGGGTCTGAAGCGTCGTGCTCGCAATTAGAGGCAGCAAAAAAAAGTTCAGCAATATTAAAAATTTCCTGAGCTCATCAGGCAAAAATCATAAATTTCCTTAACAGATGCAGAATAATCATCTAATCTAATGTGTAAAAAAAAAAAACAAAACAAAAACCCCAAAACACAAACCACATTAATTTCTTGTATGCACACATATATATATATATATGTATTTAAGACAATATTAGCTCATCTAGCCTGCTTTTACCATGTAGTTTTACATCCCAGTATCTTACTGGGAAGTTTCCATGATGATGTTTCCTTGGTATTCCCAGAAGTGTTACCACAGCCGAAAACTCTTTGGCACCATGTGGATGTTCTCACAGAGGCTCGATTCCTGCCACCCATCCCACGCTGTGGCACCCACTGATGTCTGGGGTGCCACAGCCCACTGAGCGAGCTTGCCTGTGTATTTAGTTGGGGAGGAAGACTTAAGCTCACAGGAATTTTCAAAAGGTGTCTGTGGGATGTGATTTGGTGTGTACGTGGCATGGAAGTGGCGCTGGAGATCCTGGTGGGAAGCAGGGAACACGGACACAGGGACAGGCGCTTTGTTTTGACCCGTGGTAAATCTATTTTCCCCATCCTAACTCCTTTGATTAATGGTTTGATTGGGAGTAAACAGTGTTTTGTTGCTGGTCATCTGCATTTCACCACTTTCTTTTCAAAAACGAAATGTCATTTCATTGCTTCTCTGTCCTGAGCACATTTTGGGTGGTATTTTTTCCTGCGTGCTCCCAACATCATCCATGGGATGATGGAACGGGGGTATCGGCGTGATTTCTGCAGAGGAATTAAAGTCCTTTCTTCTTCTTAACTAAAGATAAACCACCCTATTACCAATGGTAAACTGAATATTGGGAAGCATACGCCTGTTTGCCCTTCTCCTGAGTCTGCCTTTGATTTGATTTGATTTTTTTGTTTTGTTTCTAATACCCCCATGATTTTTTGAGCTTCCCCTCCCAGAGAGGAATTTTTTTCTAACGAACCATATTAACCCGAAGAGATTTCATCACGTTCTAATAAGGGTCAGCCTAAAATGTGTGTATTTGTGGCTGCATGAGATCCCTCTGGCAGATTAATTTTATGAAGGAGCTTGATGTTGGGGACACTGGGGGAAGCTTCCAGCCATGTAAAATGCTGCTTCTCCCTAGTTCCATCCCACCCTCTTGAATTTTCCAAGCTGGATCAGCTGGATTTTTTTTCTAACAGGAGCCTTAGTTCAGCTCTCTTAGCTGAGCAATTAACTTTATTTACATTGAAGCACAAACATATGATTTTATTTTTTTTTTAAGAGGCCCAAACAGTTTAAACCAAAGGCATAATCACATAAATTATTGCATCAGGATTTTTTGGATGGCTAAATTAATCCGAGACCTAATTCACAGCATTTAAAGCGTGCTTTTGATGGGTCTAATATTTCTTAAGGAAATGGTAAAGCTTCTTTTTGGGGGGTGGCAGTTAACAAGGCAAAATTATCTTATTAGGAATTCAATTAAAGCTAGTACAGGCTTACTGGCTCTCTTCCAATAAATATATATCAAGCTGAACCAGTAGACATCTGTCTCTTTTTTTTTTTTTTTATTATTTTTTTTTTCCTCCTCTTTTTCTGTTTTCCAAGTTCTGGTTAAAAGATGGAGAAGAGAAGATGGGAAGAAGATGAGGGACTCTAGATCACTTGGAGCTCACTGTACAGTGCAGGACACAAAGTTTATTTTTCATTTTGATGTCAGATCACTTTTGCAAACTGAGATTAGGTCTGCTGAAATGCAGAAGCCCCCCCCCAAATTAAAAATAATCCTGAATTACATGAAGGTTCATTAATGAAGCCCCTGGGAGAGGTTTGGGGGTGCCTGGCTGTCCCCTTCCTGGGGACACCCCAGCCTGGGTGGGTACAGGCAGGATAAAAGCCCACGCATGGACAAACACCCATTGGCTGTTGATTTGGGAAAGTGTCTGTTCTGCCTGTCCTGGATTCAATTCTGAGAATTAGATCAAATATTGGGTATTTTGGATTTTTTTTTTAATTATTATTAATTTTTTTCCCCTCCCTAAAAGCTCAGATCTCAGACAAAACCATCCAGATGGATCAGGGGTCTCAGGGTCTCTTTGAAACCCCCTGCTAATAAGGGGGCTTAATATTTGTTGCTTATTTAATATTTGTAGGGGAGAAGTGTCAGTAACCTCCCTGTCCTGTTTGTACCTTCCTCTAGCAAGGTGCTCATGTCTGCAGGTTCTCTATGAAGCCACAGCTCATTTGGGAGAGAAAAGCTGATGGTTTTTTTCTATCATATCAAATATTTTTCAAATATTTCTACTGTTTTTTTCCCCTCTAGGCAGGGGAAAAACTTCCTTACTAATAAACACAAAAAAACTCAGACTCTAAGGGTGACAGAGAGTGGAAAAAATTCAAAGGGAGGTCCTCTAATTTACCAATCGACCCACCAAAGAAGCCCTGTTTTAATGCAGAAGCACATCCCAAAGATCTACCAGAGCCTCAATCCCCACCTTGCACACTTGTCCATGTGCTCACGGGGAAAATACAAACACCAGAGATGCCAGGGAGCTTGAGCAGAGCCTAAAAGAGAGCCCAGCTCAGTAGGTTCTTACTGAAGAAGAACCTCTTTGCTGCTTAACCATCTCTCCTTGCCCGTAGAATGACAAGGGCATTGTTAAAGCAAAGTCACCATGACCTGACATGGGCTGGGTGGATCGGCTGGTGTTGGCCGGGTTTGGTGTGGAAGAGGTTAATGAGAAGGGGATGAGGGTAAAAGCTGCCTTGCTTTGATTTATTGGCTGGCTGAGTTAATTTGTTATTTGTGTATGATGAGTTGTTGTTGCTGAGTGGTCATCTTCTACAAGTACAAATCTAATTAAATGCTGCAGTGATTAGAGTTGGTTGTTTTTTGGGTTTTGGTTTTGTTTTGGGTTGTTTTTTTATTTGTCCTGGCAAATATTTCTACTGTTTTAATTCTTGAAGAACTAATTATTAATTAGCACGAGGCTGCTTAATAGCCAGCTGGAGGACTTATTGGTTTTATTTTTTTTTCTTGAATCTAAATTTGCCTAAGAAGTCAATCATAAACAATGGTGTATGACACTCTACAAGCCACTCACGGAGATGTCTGGTGGGACCATCAGCTTAGCAAGGAGCAGCAAGGTTGCTCAGAGCCAGCTGAGGATCTGACCCAGCACCTTTTTCATCACATAGCACTTGATTTTAATCTATTTTTTTTTTTCCTTTTCCCAATCTTCCACAAAACCTGGAGAGGGGAGGGAGAAGAAAAAAAAAAACAACCAAACTACTCAAAATGTGTGTTTTCCACCCAAAATATGTTCTTTCTACCCAAAATGTGTGTTTTCCCCCGACCGGCAGCTGTAATTCCCTGATTACATGTGGAGCTTGCTTTGTGCTGGGGGTTGTGGTGGCTTTCCCTTACATGTTCGTGGCCTCATCAAACTCTTCCTCCGACTCTCCAGCAAGACATAAATTCTGGAGATTTCAAGCTTGGAAATTTCAAAGTCGTACTGAACCACATGGAAATAATTCTCAGAGCTACAACTATAAAAATAATTATATTGCTAAAGGCGGGTTGGGGGGGGGGAAGAGTGACAAGAAACATCCCCAAAAGATTTCAGCGGTGGTTACAGGATCTGTCCCGGCTCTGTAAGAGGTTTGCTGTGATCTCCAAAGGTCATTTATCACCGCTACCTAGAACTCTCTGAAATATACCCCCCAAAAAGCACTGAAGGAATGTGAAAGGAGGAAAAACCTTGCGATCTTTCCTTTTTTGTTTTAATGAGGATGCTTCGTACGCTCTTAAAATGAGAGCTACTCTGCTACGCAGATGAACCGGCGTGAGGATGACTGATTTGGAGAGACAAATTAGGTTTATTTAGCTGAAATGTATGCCTTGATTCTTCCTTTAATGACCCTTCCAGAAGTCCACCCTCCTGATAGGACTTTTCCCTCAGCCCTGGCTTTAAGCAATAACACGCTTTTGCCGCTCTTCTAAGAGCTCCTGGGGTTTTCATCCAACATTTTTCCCTCCACCATACATGTCTCTAACTCTTTATGATCAGTAATTAATTGATATGTATCTAGCTCATAGCAGATTGGTCTTTTGCATATCTCCATGACATTTTTCCTTGCACCCTCTCTTTCAAAGGTCTCAAAGCCTGAGTGTTTTCTGGCTGACCGCGTCGTCTTTAGTGTCCGTTCTGGAACAGATTTATTCTTTCCCAAGAAAAGACACGAACGTAAACAGAAGATCCAAAAATGCAATTTGCTGGGCTTTTAAATGCACTAAGATGAACCCCCCCACCCCCCTCTCCACCCCCTGCCCCCCTACAAGCCTATTAATGTAAATACCAAACTTTACAATCCTTCCTGTCAAGGAAATATATTTACCCCCTCTACAAGCCTATTAATGTAAATACCAAACTTTACAATCCTTCCTGTCAAGGAAATATATTTACATTTTTCTAAGGATGCGTATAAGGAAAAAAAAAAAACAGGGCTTTGGGGACAAAAAGGGCTTAGTTCCAGTGTCACAGCCTCCCCCCCCCAGTTAACTGGACTGGTCTCATAAACTATAGAATTAGGTTGTTCCCAGGGCTAGTGGAGATAACATCTGTTTGCTTCTTTTAAGGATGAAATGAAATAGGATGCTAGTGTTTTATACTGGAAACAGCCCTGGAATTTTGAAGGGGCAATGGTAAAGGGGGCTGTGTCACAAAAAAAAAGATGGGAAAGGTGTTAGTGGTTGAATTAAAAAAAAATAAAATGGGAAAGGTGTTAGTAGTTGCAAAAAAAAAGATGGGAAATGTGTTATTAGTGCCAGCTCAAGGAAGGAAAAGGGTTCATCCCAAGTCCTGGAGCAGCAAGTGGGAAGAGGGTTGCTGGCAGACTGGTCTTACTGGGACAAGGGTTAGGGCTACATTGTCCTTTCTGCTTTGCTGATGCTCCTGACATCCCAGTTGAACGTTATTTTTCTTACTAAATGGAATAACAAAGAACATATTTTCTTTTTCTCCTGAATCTCTTGTGGTTCAGAGCATCTTGAACATGTTGAAAGAAAAAGCGGTTGCAAAGGAAGGGGCGCAGGTGCTGGCGATGAGGATGGGGAGATTTGGGGGAGGAAGGCTCAGTTTCCCATGTCTCTTGAAACATCCTATGGTACTAATTTAAGTGCAAATCTGCGCCTGCTTCTCTTGTAACTCCCGGAGTAAGTCATCTGTAATTACACGGAGTAGAACAGGAAAAGCTCTCATAGCCAGAGGAGCCAGCAGCAGTGACCTGCTGGCGTTTACAAAGGCCAGGTGGCATTGTCCCAGTTCCCAAGGCTCTGATTTTCTAATCAAAAAGCTCCTCTGATGTATTTTTTCTTTGTAGCCAACAAGGAATGAATGTTCCTCCAAGGAGCCAAACTTTTCCTTACCTATCTCTTCCCTAAAACCCAGGGAAAAGGGAGGTTGGCTATGACAATCCAACCCAAACGGAGCTCACCCCTTAGTGCTCACTCAATATTTGTAGCACTCGCTGCTCCATAGAAAGGCAGGAGCTGATCCCAAATTTAAAAAAACCTATTAAGGGTATTTTTTGCCATCAAGACTGCACAGGTTGCTCCCCTGTTACGCATAAAAACTCCTCCAACCGGGACAAAACCACGCAGAAGTCCTTGACACGCCACCCAACCAAGTCTACCCATTTTAGAAGATTTCTCAAGGATGTCTTTTTTTTAAAAAAAAAAAAAATTCTTTATTTTTTATTTTTTTTTCCTCCTAGCAGACAGAATTTTTTTGTCACCATAAACGATCGAATTTGACACCGCACCACACCAGGCCATTTGTCAACAACGTTTTCAACAGTTCAACCGCACGCGTGTGCACGCACAGACAGGCAGAGAAAGGAGAGGCAAGGAGAGGGGAAAGCCACCTTCCTCTTTAAGGGACGTAAATATGGAGCAAAAAGCCACCTCTAACCACCAGGTTGGAAAGTCAGGTTATGAAAAGACTCCAAATACCGATTTACTCTGAAATAAACCCCAAACTTATCAAGATTTGACTCTACATCATGAGAAATATCCAAAATGTCACGCTTGGTTTTTTTTTT
>NW_010295124.1:0-201 GCF_000700745.2 Antrostomus carolinensis
TAACCATTTTAATGGTCAGTAAGTACCTCTATCAATGCTTAAGTGGGCAATGCTATCAAATAACAAAGGAAATGCAAATTCTACCTTCACCTTAGGCTGCTGTCAACCACATTTGTTAACTGTTGAGTGCAACATGTTTATTATGCATTGAAGCATGTTGCTGTAGAAAAGAGAAGCTTGGGTTCAAGTTTGAGAATAGCA
>NW_010295124.1:217-4189 GCF_000700745.2 Antrostomus carolinensis
GGTTAGTGGAAAGGATATTAAATATGAAGCTGAGGATATGGATCTAATTTAAAGAATCGTTTTCTATTTCACCCACAACTTTATTCTTTCATCTTACTGACAGCCCAAATGTTTCCATCTATTTCATTTCATCTTCTTCCTTCTCATCTCAGATATTTATATGTTTGGATGGCCCCATCATGATAAAACCCAGCTGCCTCCCAAATAGAAATATCATTTACAATTTCTCTTGCTTTTTTCTTTCAGAGTCTTCAGGGAAATAGCTTGATTAATTCATAGGTTTTCACTCCTTCATTTGTTTGTTTATGTGTGTGAGTGAGTGGATGTGCTGTGTAAGGCTGTGTGTGATAATTATTGAGGGAAAGCTAAATCAAAGAGATTAAATTTGCCTTTAGGTTATATTTAAAGTGCAGACTGCAATAGAGAGATATGCATGCATCTGTAAAGGAGCTGGTTTGGGGTACTGGAAACTTGGGTGAAGAGAAGTTCTCAGTCCCCTCTGTCAGACAGTCTCTGCAGGAGGGCCTTTCTGTTCTCTGTGGAAGTCTGAGAGTCTGGGATTTAAGGATCAATATCCCAAGTTTCAGTGCCAGCTGATAGGTGAAAGAGTTATGGACTACTCTCCTTTTTTATACAATGTTCGTAAGTTTAAAAAAGAAAAAAAAATTTTTTGACAGAATATGTGACATCTCTCTCTGGTTTACAGAAATTTATTTTCATACTACTAAGCTCTGGAGAAAAAAAAAGAATGAACGAACCCTGGACTGTTCAAAACCTTTTGAAAGATTCCTCTTCTTTTTTCCCCTTCACCAATTAAATTTGATTCCAGTGATCATATGAACAAAGCAAAAGAGTTGAGTGGGTCTTAAGAGTGGGCCTGTCAGGATCAGACCAGTCCTAAAGACCTCAAGCAAATGTTTCAAACTTCCTAGCCCTACTTTTGCGCTGGTATGAGCCCATTTCATCCACTGCTGTGCAAGAACTGGGAACCTCCCTGTTCATGACAGACAACGAAGCAATGTGGAGTGAGCCAGAATGTTGATAGGTTCTGTGCTTACTTGAGAAAAGAAGCCATAAAATATTTCTGTCACCTCATGGTTGGTTTACCAGGAAGGAATCAATTGCCAGGAAATACCCAAGACTTTGTAACCTCCCTGACAATACCTGAGTCATTCTTGTTCGTCCCTATTGATCATAAACCTGGGAACAAGAATTAAGTGATTCAAACAACCTTCTTCAGAAGTTGAATCTAATCTTTTCTTAGTCTCTCTCTGTCTCAGGAGACCACTGGATGTGCTTGAGGGAAGTTGTGCACTTTTGCACTCAGACCTTATGCAGTGCTACTGGGCACCATGTTTTTCCTCTGATGGAACCCCTTCTGCTTGTCTCCAAAGTTTTACCCTGATAGAACTGGTAATTTACTCTGTGGGAGCAGTGCCATTTTATAATCCATCTTGAAACAGTATTTTTGAAACGTATAAAGGAGATTATTTAAACAGGAGATAAAACAAGGCCTATTAATAAACACAGAAGCCCTCTCTGTGTTTTAATTCTTTCCTCACAGAAATGTTTTCCTGTTAGGTTTCTTTTTCAATGATTTTGTTTGGTTAGACCTCTAAGATGTTCATGTGACAGACATTTTTCTGCTGTGGAAGTGGTCAATCTTCAAAGCTCTGGAGCAGAGTAAGAACAGTAAGCCTGAGCAGCGTTGAGAGCTCCCTGTGCCTGCCTGCCCTGGTGCTGGGCAGGGTGCTGTCATGAAGACTGATACCAGTAGTCACAGAGTGAAAATCATCATTTGTAGCTGAATTTTCCATTGCCATTTCATTGAACAAAAATTGCCGTGACTGTTTCTTCCCCTGAGTAGCAGCGAGTTTCTTCCTAGAAGACAGTGGTTGTGAACTTATGTGTGAATTGGTGCTTGCTTTGCCGCTCTAACTACATTTATTAAGTGCTGAACTAACAAAGAAAGCAAAACTGTCTGCTTAATCAACTGCCTTTCACAATTAGCAATGCCAATAAAAAGAAGTGAAAGTGTGTTATCCTGAGTCTATGCTGTTACTGTCAGTGGGAGCAGCACTGTAGTAATCTATTTCCACCATCAACATAGGGGCCTTTGGATGTGCAAGAAGCAGCTATAATGTGCCATATTCCAGCAATCCCCAGCTGGAAAATGTTTCCTACCTGAGGAAATTACACTTGTATACCGATAGTGCCACTAGTGACAGCTTCCTATTGATAAAAGCATGTCTTCTAAAAAATGATGAGGGAAAAACTTGAGATACACATCCTGCATGAGGAAAAGGAATTAGACTTGGCAACCCATCAGTGAGGCAAGGAGGAGAAGCCTCTCTAGGATGCTAGCACAAGAAATATGACTGAGATGACTGCCAGCCAGGTTTCTAACAAACCAGGCAGATTGGCACTCAGTATCATGGCACAGAATGAACTGCTTTGGTTGACAAAGCTGTAGAGAATAAAAGAAGAGGATTCTGAAATGGCATTGTCACCAATGGCAGCCACAGCAGCATACCTGTGAAATGCCATTAGGATGCAAACACTGCGCTCTGTGCCTAGTGGGCTGGTTTGTGCTGCCACAAATGACTGCAAAAATGAATGGCTCTGGTCTGGCATCTTCAGGACCGAAGGGCTGACAAAAACAAAAACGATACTGTTAATAGAAAAATGAGACTCTGGCTTCTCTGTTAAAGCCTAGGGTTCTAAGGCTTTGTCTGATACATACTAAAGAATGGAAAAAAGTCTGGAGAGATCTCAGAAAGCAAGAGAAAATAAACAGAAAGAGAAGTGATATTTACGTCATGATCTCCCAGATTGTTTGCTGTGTTATTGCTTAAGTTTATTTACTGAATGCTTTATTTTACCAAATAGATTGTTTCATTTCTTCTTGAGAAGCAGCTTATTTTGATATTTAAGGAATGCCTTCTAAAGCATTGAAGCTACTTTGTAGATTCACTGCTCGAGGCCTTCAACAGCTCTCGTTTAGAATGATTTGATTCCATTTTTGCCCATTATAGGGCTTTTGTTTTGGCCAGTGCTTTAGCTGATGCTAATGATAAACATAGGGAGACAGTTTAAATCCCTTTATGTAGAATGACTATGTTAATTTGTGTAACTGGCAACATGTGGTAACTTCTTTTCCTTATTTAATAACCACAAGGTGCAGTACCACCATGGATGTGAGTAACATTTTTGCCTCGGTCTTCACGGGCAAGGGCTCGTGCCACACTGCCCAAGTCCTAGATGTCCAAGGAAGGGTCTGGGAGAATGAAAACCTACCTGCTGTAGGAGAAGATCGGGTCTGGGACCACCTAAGGAACCTGAAGGTGCACAAGTCCATGGGACCTGATGTGATGTATCCGCGGGTCCTGAGGGAACTGACAGATGAAGTTGCAAACCCACTATCCATCATATTTGAGAAGTCATGGCAGTCTGGTGAAGTTCCTGCAGACTGGAAGAAGGGGAATATAACACTCATTTTTAAAAAGGGAAACAAGGATGACCCGGGGAACTATAGGCCGGTCAGTCTCACATCAGTGCCAGGCAAGATCATGGAGCAGCTCCTCTTAGAAACTACGCTAAGGCACATGGAGAATGAAAAGGTGATTGGTGACAACCAGCATGGCTTCACCAAGGGCAAATCATTCTAATCTGCCCATCCCCAAATCCTTCCTTCCATTAGAAAGAACAAAAATGCTCCTTCTCCCCAAGTTCTTAAAAAGCATCCTTCTGCCTCTTACTCTGTCTTGTACCCTAAGCTGTATGAGGAGAAGTCAGTCCAATGTTGAAGATAAGATTGAATAAGGAACTGGCTGGATGTTCGCACTCAAAGAGTTGTGGTCAACAGCTCAAAGTCCGAGTGGAAACCAGTGACAAGTGGTGTCCCTCAGGGGTCGGTATTGGGACTGGTACTATTCAACATATTTGTCAGAGACGTGGACAGTGGGATTGAGT
>NW_010295125.1:0-2382 GCF_000700745.2 Antrostomus carolinensis
TTTGGGCTCAGCTCCTGGGTCTGGCATGGGGCATCCACGGGCTGCAGACTTACACCCCACTCCAGGGGTCTACTCCCTGCTCTGGCTTGTGGGTCACAATTTCAGTCACACTTGCCCTCAGGCTCAACTTCTTTGCTCCAGTGTGGGGTCCTCCATGGCCTACATGTAGGTCTCTGCCATTGAACCTCCATGGGCTGCATGGGAATTCCTTTGTCTTTCTCCTACTCTGTGCGGTTGAACTGGATGTGGATCTTTGTCTTTCCTTCTTGCAAGGAAGCTCTCTCTGTGTCCCTCTCTTTGTTGTGGGTGATGGTCGTCTTCTGTTTGGTCAGCCGTTTCTCCTGCAGGTACGCCACCACCTTCTTTTCAGGCCAGTCCTTCCCCTCGCAAATATGGGTTCACAGAACCGTCTCTCTAGTGCTCATTGGCCCAGCCTGGGCTGGGGGGTCTCGGCTTTGGAGCCGGGGGAGCTTTTCGCTCTCATAAGGTGGCCCTTCCACCACTATGAAAAAAACAGCTTTCCCCCCACACACACACAAACCCAACACACATTAATAGAGCAAGAGAGAGTTTGAAGAGCAGAAATAACTGAAAAGTGGGCTGCCAAGTAGACGTTGTGGAGTTGAGCATCTTTGAGCATATTTTAATGAAAACTGAGCAAGGTAGACTAGAAAATAGACTTTTTATGCGTGCAGTCTTTTGAGCAGTTAACTTATTTTCTGTGCTTAAGATTTGACAAATCTTATTTGGGCTGGGATAAGCAATGACAAATACAAGGAACATTTGAGTTTTTATTTTTTTAAAGATTTTGCAACTTTAAAAAAATTTTTACTTTGTTGTATGCTTCTAAAAATTGATTTTGAAGGGTAATGACTGGTCGTGAAGTTTTGCTTTTGCTGGGTTTGTAGGTGGTTGGAGTTCTTGAGTATGTCAGCAGTGTCGTAAATCTTTGGCTATTGTTGGTAAGCTTTATTGCCACAAACATATAATTGGTGACTTTGTTTCCTACTGTATAGTAGGTAAACCCTGACACATTAGAAGTGATGCGTGGGTAGTGGGAGAGTTACCGTACCTTTTTTTATTATTATTATTATTGTCTGTGTTTTCCCTGTACGCAAAGGGACTTCCCCTTGAAACAACACATGAAACAAACAAAATGTTTTCAGTTTAGTAGCTGAAATGAATGAAACTATAAAATACTAGAATTACATTTGAGAGTTAATGATGAGCAGATATGTAAAGGTGTTTTTTACTGTCCTCTTTTTATGTGAATTAAAATGCTCGCCTCTTTGATGCTCAATAGCAGCATCTCAGAAGCAGGGGGACAGACAGGTACTTGAGACCTTGCAAAATGCGGATTTTATTTTGCTCTCTAAACACATGGTTTCCTGAGATTCTCCCTTCTTAGCCTTAGCTCACCCATGTTCAGCTTTTGCCACCACAGAAAACTGTAGTCAGAAGGACTTCCTCAGCCAAATCTAGATGCATGCCATGCAACACATCTCGAAGCAGCCCTTGCGCACAGTGTTGCAGGGAGCGTGTTTGGATTCCTCGGCGTCGCTGTTCTCTGCTGCATGCTGATCGCCTTGGCAGCGGCTGCCGGCTCCCACTGCTAATGCACGCAGTGCTGATGCAGGCACCATAATAGGAAACACCTAGGCCTGTCTTAAACGGGTTCGGAAAAAACGTGCAAGCGTGACGTGTGCTGTGGCCATAGCAACAAGCAGAGGTGAGGGTGCCATTTTGGAATAAATGCAGGCTGGTGTGGCTCAGCGAGAAGCCAGAAAGTACCTTTGCTGGATTTGCAAAGCTGTTCTTGTATGTGTGCACGTCAGAGGTTTTCTGAAACACACTACTTGCAAGAAGACACCTTACAAAAAAAAAAAAAAATCTGAAATTAAGTGTGTAAGGGTGTCTTTAAATAAAATTATTTTTCTCTCACAATGGAAACTTTAAGTGGAAAATTTCTAAGCACATCTACTCTAGCAATATTAATGTGACTAATTATTTGACAAATCATAGAATATCTCTTTGTGTGCGGTAAACTTTAAAGCCCAGAGCTCAGGTTTCTTAGTAAAATGACCGTGTTTTTCTTGTGCTATGAAGCATGGCCAAAGTTTTTTATGTCTGAATACTGGACCCAGATAAGATTGCCTTTCATAATTTGGTAATTAGTTGCTTTTTCCTCTTTTCTTAGCATTAGTAAGACAAGTATGTTCATTTTCTAGCTGAGAGGGATTTTCTGCAGCTCTTCTTGGTTGCTGAAGAGGTTTCAGAGTCTTTATTATAGGAGAGCTCTTAAAGCTTATCACTGTGAAAATTATTACAGTTGGTGGATACATAGTCAGAACTTGGCAATTCTAACACAGCTTTCTAGTACAT
>NW_010295125.1:2425-9085 GCF_000700745.2 Antrostomus carolinensis
TAAGTACAAGAATATAAAGTGCTCTGGAAAACTTCTGCAGAACCATATCTCGGCATTTGGGGACTAAAACTTAAGTAATGATTTTGGGGTGTTGGTTTTTTTTTTGTGAGGAATATATATCTGTAATCTGATCTTTGTTTCATGGAGTCATGAAAGATAGATTGGTTTTAGGAATGATACAACAATAGAAATTAAATCTGTGTTGTTGGGATAGAGTAGAAAGTCAGGAAGAAAAAGAATTTGATAACTATGTTGTGGTGTATTTTTTGCCTTTCCAGATAGATACTACTCCTGTCCTCAGGCGTCTTTTAGATTTTATAGGTGTGGTATACATAAAAGCATGCTGATGTACATAGGGGTTTTAGGTTAGTTCTTGCAATTATTATCAGAGCTTGAAGAATGTCCTGGTCTTAGGTCAGTCAGGCAGCTTTAGTTTTCTAAATGGAGGATGAGAGGACAGGTGTAGGTCTTAGATATTCTTACCCCATCATTTGAATAGTGTGCCGATGTATGACACCATGCCTTAATTGCTCTGGAAGGAGGAGTCATCTGGGGTTTAGTTTTGGGAAGTTTTTTTGGTTCATTCTACAGTGTCTTGCCTGTTGTGAAATAGCATGCTCTACAGAAATCTTATCTGCTCCCCAATCTGTCTTTTCACTCCGCATCCTGCCCAGCGATGGTCTTTTGCCTTTGCTGCTGCATGCAGCCGCTTTGAGCGGTGGGAGTCACGCCGACCCTCGCTGCGTCTGCCAGTGGCTTGCTCTGGAAGCGGGCTTGTAGGTGGCAGCACTGGAAGTGATAAGCTCCCTTGTGATTTGTACCTTTTGAATAACGGGGGACTTCAAGGAGTCCGTTTGCAGATTTGGATGAATAGCTCAGCTTTGCCTTGTAGTCCTTTTGCTCTGAGACTTTCAAATAAAAACGTGTGACTTTCTGTAGTTAAACTGTTATTTTGCTATGAAGTGATTAATACAGCAGTACACTGAACAATAGGCAGGGCACATGTTTGTTCCAGTCAGGAAAAGTATGTGTTGTGCTTACAGTGGACTGGGCAATGTTGGAGATTCACATCACTTAATGCCTGTTGAGGAAACCGTCTAAAAATCAGCAGCATGTTTGGTATTTAAAGAGATAGAAATATGCTTTTTACACATGTAGCATTAAATTTTAAGCAGTGGTGATGAGACAGTATTGGACACTAACAGGTGTAGGAGTTGTGCTTTAGCAGCATCCTGTAGCTGCCTTAATTAAAACTTAGTGCTAAACTGGCCATGTTTGAGGGGACTGCTGGCTGTAGCCCATGGGCTCTGAGCTGTCTAGATGAGAACCAGCTCCAGCCTGGAGGGTACATGAGCAACATAGCAGGAGAGTATTTCAGGGTTAATGGCCCAATCTAGGAACAGTCCACGGTGTTGGGTGGGAAGGAACAAAATGTTCACAGGATGTAGTGACACTGCAGATCTACACTCATGGAAGAAGCAGGCATCCAGTTGCATCTCCTGGCCCTCAGTCGTTGTTACTGATGCTTTGAGTTTCCAAGAGCATACTTTCCCAAGCAAGTCTGATCCTCTGTGTGTTCCTTCCTGTCTATATTACTCAATATATTATTCAGTGTATTCATCAATGACCTGGGTGAGGGAACAGAGTGCACTGTCAGCAAGTTTGCTGATGATACAAAGCTGGGAGGTGTGGCTGACACGCCAGAAGGCTGTGCTGCCATCCAGAGAGACCTGGACAGGCTGGAGAGTTGGGCAGGGAGAAATTTAATGAAATACAACAAGGAAAGTGTGGAGTCTTGCATCTGGGAAAGAACAACCCTATGTACCAGTGTAGGTTGGGGATATACCTGTTGGAGAGCAGTGAAGGGGAAAGGGATTTGGGAGTCCTGGTGGACAGCAGGATGGCCATGAGCCAGCACTGTGCCCTTGTGGCCAGGAAGGCCAATGGCGTCCTGGGGTGTATTAGAAGGGGTGTGGTTAGAAGGTCAAGAGAGGCTCTCCTTCCCCTGTACTCTGCCCTGGTGAGGCCACATCTGGAATATTGTGTCCAGTTCTGGGCCCCCCAGTTCAAGAAGGACAGGGAACTGCTGGAGAGAGTCCAGTGCAGAGCCACCAAGATGATGAAGGGAGTGGAGCATCTCCCTTATGAGGAAAGGCTGAGGGAGCTGGGTCTCTTTAGCTTGGAGAAGAGGAGACTGAGGGGTGACCTCATCAATGTTTATAAATATATAAGGGGTGAGTGTCATGAGGATGGAGCTAGACTCTTCTTGGTGACAACCAATGGTAGGACAAGGGGCAATGGGTGTGAGCTGGAACACAGGAGGTTCTGCTTAAACTTGAGAAGCAAATTCTTTACAGTGAGGGTGCCAGAGCACTGGAACAGGCTGCCCAGGGAGGTTGTGGAATCTCCTTCTCTGGAGACATTCAAAATCCACCTCGACACCTTCCTGTGTGATCTCATTTAGGTTCCTGCTCCAGCAGGGAGGTTGGACTGGATGATCTTTTGAGGTCCTTTCCAATCCCTAACATTCTGTGATTCTGTGATATATTACAAACAATGAGCTATGTGAAAACTCCAGTAGCTGGAGAGAGATGAAGGATGCCAGCAGTCCATTTCTTCAACTACCTCTTCAGCTGTTGGTTGCTGCCCAGCTGTGACTCAGCTGTGACAGTCTGAGTACTCACCTGCTCTCTCTGCTCCAGTGCAAGGTTAAACAGGGTTGCCAAACCGAAAGGAACCTGTCCATGTTGGCATGGGGTGGCAAGGAGTGTTCTCTGTCAGGGGTGGGTGTGTCGCTCATCCTTACTAGCACCTGGCCAACACCTCCCCAGCATGGCCTGATCTGACCCTGCCAAACGCCGGGCAGGTATGCAGACATCCACGGCTGGAGAACTGAGCGCCAGGTCATGGAGGGGGCCATGGCTCTGCTTGATCTGAATGCAGCGGAATCCCAGCGCAGGCTGTGACCACAACACAAGAAGTCAGTGCCCAAAAAGACACTTGGATCCTATATGTAAGATAAGAGAAAAATTACTGGTATCAGCAAACACAGAGTAAAGAGATGTGAATGTCCCATGAGCTTCCTGGTGAAAATACTGACACCTCTTGTAAGAGGGGTATAAATCACACAGCTAATAAGTATGCAGTTCAGGAAACTACAGAGCTGCCTTTGGCCTGGTTTTGTTATCTTGTTACTATCTCTCTCATGTGTACTGGTAAACCCAACCTCACAGTACACCTGACTGTGGGACTGGAAACAACTTGGGTTTCATGTTTGTTTGCTTAATTTGACCTGGAGGCATTTGGGTGAAGCACTCACTTGGACAAAAAAAAAAGCATTACATTTTTGTGTGTTCCCCTGTATGCATGAGACAAGGGTGTAATGGATGAGACTGGTTGTTTTTCCTGTTCTGGATGGATTGGTCTTCATTTTTTGCGAACCTGCATGGATTTAGAGCATGTGTAGGGCATCTAAATAAATAGTAAAATGAAAGATATGAAGGACACCTTAGAATAAATATTAGTTGGTGAATAACCCTTGCTGAGTTTTTTCCTTGAAAGAACAATGACACTATTACATGCTAAGTACAGCAGCCACAGTTTGTTAAGAACTGGAGCCTGAACCAAAAAAATCGCATGAAACAACTTGCAGTCTGCTTTCAAAATGTTGGTATCTGCTGTGGATGATTTACAGGCACTTGCTAAGGTGTGTTTGTATCAGAGCTGTACTGAGCTCATTGCAGTGTTAGTAGCTGCTTTGCAGTCCACAACTCTCTGCTTTTGTCTGTAGTATCATTGCTTTTTTTTCTGCAGGGTGGCTTTTACCTTCTGCCTTTTTTTGTAAACTGAGCAATAGTATTTAGAAGGATAGGAAATAGTTTGGTTCATATTTGCTTTTCATATGTATTAGAGCTAGGAAAAAAAGTCATATTTAGTTTTTACTTTTCCACAAGAACAGTATGTACGTTAAGGATAACTGTAGCTTTAAAAAAGATGATTAAAAGACTCATTTATTTTGGTATGAAATGGCAACCATTCAGCAAGTTTTCTGATGAACTGTTAAAGCATGTACTTGGCCAGGTCTACAGTAGGAACACTTCATTAAAATAAGAATGTCATGTTACAGGAGAAGTAGTACAGCGATACCAGTGAAGCTGGTTTTTGTTGTTACATAGCAAGCCAGTTTTCTGTGTGAAATAGGCAATACCCGTAATGCTCAGTTTTTGCTGTTATATCAGTCTTGGAGTGAGTGTGCGAGTGAGTGTGCCATCACAGCTCTGTGAGTGAAGTATTGCTCCTCTTTGCGCATTTGTTAGACATAGCTGTCTGCAAAAATGCATAATGTGGGTACAAACCTCTTTTGTGACTATGCTACAGTGGATATTTATGGGGTAGGTATTTACATGCAGAGTACATATGTATGTGTATAAAAATATAAATAAGTTAGTTGGTTCTTCGTTTTATATTCCTTTTATTAAAGACCTATTTCTTAACCCAAATTGACACTCATGTTGAGGAAAAAACCCTCATAAAGGACAAAAGAAGAGGAAATCTGCAAAAGTTTTTCATTCTAGATATGTTTAAATTGTTTGTATTGCCCGAGAGTTCGATAAAATTTGTGGGTTGATAAAGGAATGAGTGTAGTGTTCTTCCTTGTCGCTGGTAGCAAGCTGGATTATTTTCACTCATATTTTTTACCTGTTATGTCTGTCAGACGTGGCTGCCAACGTTAACTATGCAAATGTTAACTAGATGTGAACTAGGAAAGGGAGAAAAAACTTTGTCAGATATGTGTAAAGCCATATCTCTTCAGTAAGAAGGGACCTGTTAGTATTTCCTAAAAATACATTTTAGAAAAAAAAAAATAAAAAATCCTCTTTCTTTTCACGATACTTAAATGACAAAGTACTTGTTTCCAGAGGAGCATTTTGATATTAGAAGATATCACTTTTATAATTTCTCTAGTGTGAATACCTTTATGGATTTAGCACAAGTTGTCTTGGGAGAGGCTTAAACTTCATTGTGTTTTTATCCCATAATACGAGTATCTTTGAGGCATTACACTGATGTAGCTTGTAAATCTTACTTATGCAAGTAAGCTGTAGAAAAGGCATCTGCAGTTGCTGTAGCTGGGATAATACGTACAAGTTGTAGGAGTTCCTGTGCTGCAGGGCATGGGTGGTTAGTTGGCACTAAGAGAGTGTATATCTCTAGGGCACAGTATTTTTTTTATTAACAGCACCATTCCTTCAGCATTGGTATTGCTTAATCTTAGGTGCATTATTGACGTATTGTCTTGCAGTACCTCTAACACGTTTACTCTTCTCTTCTTAAATGGACTGAAAGTCTCTGCACAGCTGCACTGAAGTAGCCATAGCCATGTAAAGGAGATGCATATACTAGATTACACTAGTCCTTCAAGTCAGATTATTTTTTCTTCTCTCCTTTTGTAAAGCACATTGAGGTGTCTATAAAGCATAGGAGCTTTCTGATGAGGAGCACCGAAGCTGCCCTGAGACTTCACTTCCAGCAAAACTTTACAGTTTTATATATTAATTACCCTGACAGAGCATCCTTGGTTGGGGCTGCACTTTGGGAATTGGGGAGTGGCCATCACTATGTTGTTTGTAAAATGTCCAGATTCAAAGCGTGACAAAGAAGTGTCAGCTCAATGAAACACAAAATGTGGTATAAGCTGAACTGTGCGTCTGTATCTGAGGCTGTGACTTCCATGCAGCTTTCTTGCTGCGCTTTGCCTGGAGGAGGCGGAGCAGCAGGATGTGGTTTTGTTCGCAGATAAGGGGAAGGAGTGAAGGTGTAGCAGTACTCTGGCTTTTTGGTCGTCATTGCTCCCAAGCCAGGAAAGGATATGTGTAATGGAAAGAACTGAGGAGAAAGACCAGAAATGCAGTAGCAGATCCTCCCCAACAGCAGTCTCTAAGAAAAAATGGACAAAAAGATTTGACTAAGAATTAGTAGCTATACCATCCATGGATACAATTTTAGGGAGGAAGTCTTACCTTTTTCTTTCATCCCACATCTGATTTATTTCTCACTTTTTTTTTTTTTTTTTGGTCCTGTACAAGTCACCATATATATATATACAGTTAAGAAAATACAAGCATTAAGGGAAGGGGCATAAATTTTTTCCCCTTCCGTATGTGATAGGTCTTTGGTTCTGCTTTTCCAAGAGAGGACTCTTCCTAAGAGGAGGTTGAAAGACCTGAGAGTGCGTCTTCTGATGGAGTATAGAACTATTTGGTTCTGAGATATGATCATAGGAAAACCTGAGCAGCTCATGTAAGAGGTGTGTTGGGGAGAGTCCTGGAAGTGAAGTGATAATTAAATAATTTCCATTTTATTTTCAACTTCTTCATCAAAATTTTAGTTTCTATAAAGTAGGAGAATTATTGTAAAGCAAACAAATGAGTGCCAGCGTATTGTAAGGGAACGAATCGTTGTAAAAGAGTCCAGTTTAGGGCCCTCTCAAGGTGGTATTTTGTGGCTTCTTCCAGAGATATTTTGAAAGATTCGTTTTAGATTGTTGTGTTGGTTGGAAGCATAAGAGCAAAAGAAGCATGCCATTAAAATAGCTTGCATAGATATGATAGATTTTTGCATATCAAGTAGTCACTAGGGACAGTCAGCATGGCTTCACCA
>NW_010295126.1:0-8268 GCF_000700745.2 Antrostomus carolinensis
GGCCGGATTGAGGACCCTGGGGGGCCTTATCCGGCCCGTGGGCCGTAAGTTTGAGGAACACCTGGTCTAGATGATCTTTCGAGGTCCCTTCCAATCCCTAACGTTCTGTGATTCTGTGACACAGCCATTTTCTGATTTTTAGTTACCTCCAGCAATTACTCCACAGAATTAATTTGAGCATTTCATTTTTTGTACCTCACAGTGTACATTTCATACAGTGCACTTTTTTCTGATACATTAATTTGAAAAAATGTACAGATTTTATTTTATTTAAGTCTCTACTAGAAAACGTAGTAAGAAAAATAAACTTTTTATAACACATACTTCTTTTTATTTTCTCTGTGATATTTAGTGCTTGATATAATTTATATGCCAGGCTATTCCCCACCACAGTGAAAGAGTTTTATTTTGTTGCAGTGAACAAGGCAAAAATTTCTCTCCTTTAACTGAGTCTGTGCTTTGGGAAGGAGAATTTTGCCTCCAATGCATATTAATTACATTAAATAGAATATTATAAGTAGAAAGAACAGCATGAATACAATTAAAAGACAAAGAATGAGTTTAGGGGTGAAAATCTAACAGAATTTTTTTATTTCATAAGAATAAAAACAGGCTGTATAGTGGACAAAAGGAACTATGCAGTTCTCTTAAGAGTTTACATTAACAACCTGGAGCAGATACTGTTTTGTAACAAAAGTACCTTTAGACCGAATAGTAAGATAGTCACGTACACATAGTAAATTGAGATTGTAGCATACAGGTCTGCTGTTTCTTCTTGCCAGCCTGACCAACCTCCTTGACTAGCAAATATGACCAAGATAAGTGTTTTATGTAAGAATTATGTTACTAACAAGTCTCTCCAGTCTAAAGGAATACTCTACAAGACAAATGAGACTCATTAAAAAAGGTATTTTGACACTTGATTGTGGATTTAGGGTGTTCCTCTGAATTTTGTGAGGAGGTATATGTATTCTTGGTCATTACCAGCCAAACAGGTATTATCTAACAAACTAGAAGGGTGATTTCAAAATACATCTTGATGGCCCCCACTCTTTAAAATGACATATACATAGATATGCAAATTTACATCACTTCCCATTTTTCCTTTATTTTTCATAATGAAATTAAAGAAAAACTCTTTTAAGGTTATATAAAATGTTGATAGAACAATAAAATATGATAGAAGCAAAATGTTATTTCATTATAGAACTTGTGTTCTTTTAAAATGAAATTTTTAAAATTGGAGCAAGGAATCAGAAAATATTCACAGTTTTTCTGTTCACGTATTTTCATTCTTTTTAAAGCAAAAAGTAATAGCTGAGTTTTACTTCAAATTATTGGGAAATGGTGGACCTCTATTATTTTAGGGACTAAAGTAAATGATGCCATATAGAACACCTCATATACTTTCTATTCATGCATGCATCTCACATTCATATGAATAAAGAGGACTTGCTGCCTGTATTTTTGCATCAAATTTCAGGAGGGAAGGAAAAGAAAAAAGCAAAAAACCCAGAGGCAGTAATTTCAAATTGACTACCCCTGTAATTTTAACTTCAGCAAGGTTTTCAGAAACAAGCATTTGTCATTGCCTGAATGTGTACTCGACTTTCCTGGGACTGCATTTATTATAGCGTCTGGTACCTCTAGAATGCATAACAGAATTACATAAGATTTGGATAACTAGTTCTCATGTATGTAGTCCCGCAGATTTTTGTTACATGTTTTCTATTTTTAATCAGAAATTTGTATGTATAATAAATGAAATTTTGTCCCAAAAGTACTTTGCCTATTGAGATTTTTTTTATGGAAACACCGTAAGTTCTATTGATATGGTTGGAAATTTTGTTGGAAGTGCAGATCTTTCATTATTAAATCGTTAATGTTAAATGAATGGTATCTGATGGGTTTGTAACATCAATCCTTTAAAGCTATCTGTGATTAATACTTAATTTAACATGTTATAGTTTACCCTGACAAGAGAATTTTCTTATCCTTTTCTTTTGGTTAGGAAGGGATATATATTGAGATGTGTGTGGGCAAGTTGTACATGCATTCTGTTAACAAACAGCATTTGTGTGCAAACTTCTTCTACATTTTGCTTTGAGAAATCAAACATTTGAAATCTGAAAGAAAGAAACTTATATATATAAAAGAGAACTCTACATAACAAATTACAGAAACTGCTGTTATCTCCTTTTGCTTTTTAACAAACTAGACATAGTTCTGATGATCCATAAACCTATGTACTAGTTTATACCATAAGATCCTTATTAATCCATATTTATCTTGATCTGAAGAATACTTTTTTATCATAGTGAGTGTGAGTAGCAACATGACAACAAAGTCAGAATTTGTGTGTCTTTAAGAAGCTGTAATTCTCATAATACCTTGTAATGAATTATTATATGCAGAAAATACTTAAGAATGAAAGACAAGGTAAATAATTCTTGGTATTTAAATGACATTTGCAGTTATTGCATAGTTCACTTGGCTTGTGTATTAAATTGTTCCCTCAGCCTAAATCTGACTTTTAATTTAGATTATGTGCCTTTAGATTATACACTTGAAGAGCGTGATTTTCACAAATGCCTTATAACTAAACAGCTAGAATAACAGAGCTTCAGATACTCTAAATATTGTCACGGTAAACTAATTCTTACAGTAACAGTGCATAAGACCTGGTCCAGTCATCAGTTCTGTGGACTTTATTAAATATTAATTAAAGTCCTAATGAATTGAAATTGCTACTCACTAATGGATTATTACTTGCTTAAATGACTTGAAATTTCTTATAATGAAACACTAGATTTTAAATTTTCTGAATTTTAGAGGACAATGTAAGTGAATAATTGCATCCTGTTTCTCCAGTGGAGAAACACCTGAGTTTATCAATCACTATATTATCTTCAAATTTTTGTACTCTTATTTTTTCAAAAGGTCATATGTCAAAGAATAGGGTGGAATGTGTTCTAGAATATTGAACTGTACATTTTTAAAGAGCATAAAGTTGAAGGAGCTGAAATAGTGAAGTCTAGTGTGATGAGTAGCCATTTTTCAAGTTTCAGTAGTTAGAAAATAAACAGATATATTGTATTCATTGCTTCTGCACTTTCTTGCCATTACAGATTACAACTCTAAATCTGAGAGGTCAACATTATCAGAAAGCAGTGAGTGTTTTCTTTGCCTTGACTTACTAACACAAGGTTAAATCTTAGCATTGTAGGAAACTGGGAAAACTACTGTTGCCTTCTGGTTGGAGAGCATTTTCATATGCCTATATAGCTTTAATTTTAACTTCAGGTTAGTTTATTGGGGAGGATGCTCAGAACACAGAGATAAAGATTTGGAGTTCTTAGTTTTATTCCTACATCTAGTAAAATATCTGAAGGATTTTCACCGCAGTAAGATTTTATTTATACTTTAAAAGATTTTCAGAGTCTATGATGAAAACCATGGTGTAAGGAAAAGGTGCTACAATTGTACTTTTATAATGAATTATGCAGAAGAGTGTAATTCATACCACAATCTTGTTCACACTAACTGCAAACTGGAATTAAAGTTTCTTCTTTGCTAACCATTGAAAATAATAGGACCCTCATTATACCAATAGTCCAGCCTCTATGAATGAGTCCTTTCCATTATGAGGTTGGTCTGGGGGAGATAAAAACCCTGTCATTGAATCTGATTGGCTGCTGTTACGGGCAACCATGTAGAATGTATTTAGCCAAGAAGCTCCTCTAATTGCAAGTCAAAGGACACTTCTAGCATTACATAAAATAGTTCAGACCAAAGAAGAGATGTGAAGCCATAAGAAGAGATCAGAATTTATCAAGGATTTGTTCAGCAATCTAGATCATTGTAACAGCTTGTGAATTGTTACATAAAGCTCTGATATAGTTCTGGGAGATTGACCCAACCCAGAATTTATAGAGCAAAACAAAAAGCCTCAACTATTTCTGTCTTTCTGACCTTAGTTAAGTGAAATAATCTGGTTAGTGATTCAACCTTAGTGTGGAAGAGCAATAAACCAGTGTGACACTTCAATGTCTTTACACATTAAAGGTTTTTAATGTCTCTAGAAATGCATCTCTGCTCATGCCATGTGCCAACTCTGGTCACAACTGTTTTTCAGTAAGTAGAAGAAGGTGAATTAAAAAAAATGTATAATATATCCAGCAATCATATTATACATTTGGAGGAAGAATAAACTCTTCCTGAATCCTGCTCTTGCCAGCAATCAATGAAAGCCTTGAAGCATGTAGGATTGCAAGGATTTGATATTTTGAAGAAAACTTTTTGTTCTTAATTAACAATATGATATTTGCAAGTTTTTATTTCCTTTAACATCTCTTCATTTTCAAAACCTGTAATGTAAGCTCAGAATTGTTTGCAAAAGTCTTGACAAATACTTAGAGAATATTTAACAGTTACTTCTAATCTAGTGCCATGTATCACAGAATCACAGAATGGTAGGGGTTGGAAGGGACCTCAGGAGATCATCTAGTCCAAACCCCCACCAAAGCAGATTCCCTACAACAGGTTGCACGGAAAGGCGTCCAGGTGGGTTTTGAACATCTCCAGAGATGGACACTTCACAACCTCTCTAGGCAGCCTATTTTAATGCTCCATTACCCTTACAGTAAAGGAAGACTTTCCTTAAGTTTGTATGGAACTTCTGGTGTTCCAGCTTTTGCCCATTGCCCCTTGTCCTGTCACAGGGTACTACTGAAAAAAGCCTGGTCACGTTTATTTGGGTCCTGCACTCAGGTACTTATAGACATTGATAAGATCCCCCCTCAGTCTTCTCCAGGCTGAAGAGTCCCCACTCTCTCAGCCTTTCCTCGTAAGGCAGATGCTCCAGGCCCTTAATCATCTTTGTGGCCCTCCACTGGACTCTCTCCAGAAGATCCCTGTCCCTCTTGAACTGAGGAGCCCAGAACTGGATGCAGTACTCCAGATGTGGCCTCACCAGGGCAGAGGAGAGGGAGAGGAGAACCTCCCTTGACCTGCTGGCCATGCTCTTATTAATGCACCCCAGGATACTGTTTGCCTTCTATATATCTGTACACTATAAATAAGTGGGAAAGTATCACTTCATTATCAAAACCTGTTGGATTTGAATGAGAAAAAATGAGTGAGTCTGAAATTTCTTAATTTTTCTGTCAATTCTCTGGCAATAATTTCACTAGTAAGCAAATAATACGTTGTTAATACCAGAGCAGCTAATGTTATAATCCATTAAAGCAAAAAGTTGATTATATGACCATGTAACTTCAAAAAATCTTAATCTCTCCAATGCTATTTTAATTATATTTTAGTGAGAAGAACGAATATAAAGGACTAATGTATTATGGTTATATTTTTTATGTGATGTGGCTTAAAAGCTTTACTGGCATACTGTTCTCAACTCCAAACATTAGCAACTTTAACAAATTATGAATCAAATCTTCGTAACCATCTCCATTGCCAAAACTAAAAATATATAAGTAGCTTTAAAAAAAACTCTGCTTTTCAAAATTATATTTTCATATTTATTTTTCTCATTTCTGAATTGGATAGAAGGACTCAATCTTTTCAAGCCTGTCTCTGAAATCATGCAGTGATAGAATCTCTATCATAAGAAATTTTCACTTCAAAAATTATTCTCTGGTTCAAATTTGAATAAATTTAGGGAAATCCTACAGTGATATGCAGGAGTTATAAATGATCACATCAGTCCCGTCTGGTTTTATAGTCTATGAATCTTTAAGATCTGAAAACTTAGCTTAAAAATAAAAGCCAAGGGCCTCACAAATCATAACTGCTAGAGCTGATGCTTTAGTAAAACCCTCAAATATAACAACACTGATCTAAAATTATCAGATTGATGATATTATCAGCAAATTGCTGATGAGAGTTGTAGATGAGCATTAGTTATGGAGGTTTTTTTCCAGCTGAGTGCTCTGATGTGAGTTTGTCACTAAGACAGAAGCTGTGTAACTAGTTCCAGTTGAATTAGCTTATGATTTTTCAAGATAAAAGGTATCCCATGTTCCATATTATATTTTTGGTGTTTTCCTGGGCTATGGGAGAATATGCTCGTAAAGGATTCAGTGATGTCTGTTCTTGTCATGGTTATACAGAATGGTGTTTCCATGCTTGAAAGAGGGGAAAAAAGTTCCCTTTTTATAATATTTTTTTTGTTTACTTCCTTTCTCTGTTACTTGGAATGATAGTTAAAACTGCCCAGAGGTTGGGTTTATCAGAAGAATCTTGATTATAGGCAGAAGACACATGAAGTAGAGATCAGTATGAGCATTGTCAAGTTCCACATAGAGAAAATGACAGACAGTGTTATGTGATACAAGAGAAGATACTTTATATTCCAGAACACTCAAGGTATGGGAAATGTGGGCCAGACTGAAGGTATATGTGTTGAAATACTGCTACAATAATTTCTGGTAGAATTAAGCTCTTCAAAGAAACTGAACTCAGAGCGTAGATCCTCTATTTTATAGAGTTCACAGAACTCTCTCTTACTTTCAGGATGCTACTGTTACAGTAACTGTGTGCCAAATAGGAAGACAGGAGCAATCTTAGTAAGAAAGATAACTGTAACAGTCTTGTTCATTGCACTGTGAAGTGAGTTTTGCAATGGTGCTTTAAGAACTGCTATTTATCTTCTATAGTTTGTTTATTTGGCTGTAAGATTTAGGTGATTCATCTGTACTACTGATATTTCTGTAAGTTGAAGTGCTTTTTTTTTTTTTAAATAGTATTCAGAGTACTGTGTTGCATTTCATCATGCAGTATTTTTGTTGTGTTTTCTAGCCAGTGTGTTCTTAGCTTCAACAGCATACCATTACAGATCTTTCATTCTACTCATGGTAAAAAATATTACAGGGAAGAAAAGAAGGAAAATACCCCTCAAGCAGTTTTTATATCTACAACCAAGAGCAAGCTCTTTAATTAAGGAGGAGATGGGAGACATGATCGATATAAAATTCTGTCACTTCCTTTGACTTGGACATCCACTTGGGAGACAAAATCTTTGCAAAGGATTAGACACACCCTTCTGGAAGACTGAGGTTAAACTGCTTCATCCCACAGTGATCAGGTGATTGCTGATGGAGACTTATTAATAGGATCATTGCCAAAGATTCATTTTGGTTAACCTTCAGTTTGAAGATAGAAAAGGGAAAACCCTTTGCCATAAGGACAGTCAAAGGCTGATGGTTCTTTTTAAAACCAGGTTAATGATATTGCCACATCTTAAAAACGGTGCTCATGGAGAAGATACTTCTGCTTTGAGGGAATGAAATCTATTCCTTCAGCACTCATGGAGAAGATACTTCTGCTTTGAGGGAATGAAATCTATTCCTTCAGCCAAGCTTCTATAGGGGAAAAATAAGATGAGTAATAAAATCTGGATGTTTTATTGAACGATCATTAAAATTCAACTACTATTTCAGTAAATGGTTTGCAACCAGTGGAAATTTATGTAAAAAGGTAATTATATGCTAATTATAAAAATATAACTTGATTATGTATAAGATTTATATGGTCATTATAAAAATATGCTAACCTTACTTTGTGTTCATAGTGTGACCCATATTTTAATTGTAGAATTAAAAGCTACTTCAAAAAACCTAAAACCTTCAAGCTTTGAAAATACAGTCCAGTTGATTCATGTTAGTAACCTTTTTATGTCTATGAAAGAGGCAATGAGATTTGAATAACTGCATGCCTGTTCATCTGATCTTGGCTTTATGCAAGCCTAAACAGTGAATTTTAATGGAAAGAATAATTAATAACATGAAGGAAGATCAGATAACATTCTTTGGGCTTGACTGAGTATAACCAGTATCTTGTGAGAAAAATAGAGGGTTGGATCAAGATGAGTCTAAGTTACCCATGTGACGTGACCACAAAAAAGTCAAACTCAAACTTAGGAAATTGTATTTCTCATAGACATTGTGAGATGTTGTATTGGGTTTGTGTGGTGAGGTTTTGGTAGTGGGGGGGGACACGGGGTGGTTTCTGTGAGAAGCTGCCAGAAGCTTCCCCCATGTCCGACCTTGACACAGCAAAAGCCGGCGCCAGGACCCACCCCGCCGCTGTTTGCCAAGGCCAAGCCCATCAGTAACGCCTCTGTGATAACATAATTAAGAAAAAAAAGGAAGAGAGGGGAAAAAAGCTGCACACTTTGCAGCTAGAGAGAGAGGAGTGAGAAAATGTAGGAGAAAACAACTCCACAGATACCAAGGTCAGGGAAGAAGGAGGGGG
>NW_010295127.1:0-10165 GCF_000700745.2 Antrostomus carolinensis
TCTCGAATTCCAACATTTCATGGTCATTGCAACCAGCAATCTCACCGAGAGCCTCCTCTTCTCCAGGTTGAGAGCACTGCCCTTTCACAGGGCAGCTTTATCTGGGAAAAAAAAAACCACCTAACACTGCAATTAAATACGCAAGTATCTTCAGGGATTGGGTGGGGACTAAATTGAAGTTTGCAGGGCAAACTTCCAGGATTTTCCTAAATTTTGCCTACCTGACTTCTCAAATGTTTTAATACAGTTTTTGGCATAAAAATGGTAAAATTACATGTCCTAAGTGAGGTTCTTCCTCTGAGGCTTTGGCAACAAAGCACACTTTGCAGGGTGGAGCCCAAGATATTTGCTGCCAGTATGAGAAGGCTGGAATCTAAGAAGACTTAGATTGCTTGCCAGAGCCATGTGGTGAGACCTTCACATAGGAAGAGGGAAGAGGTGTGCATCATGTGTTCGCTTCAAGGGTGGACTGATGACATAAAGCTCTTTTCTACCTCATCTCTGTTGTGCAGTGGAACACAGTAGATGAACAAGGTTCAGGGAGCATGTTACTGTCTGGGAGTCAGGCAGTCATTGAAAGCAACCTTCGGGACACGAGCTCCAACAGCCACTGCTCTAGCGCTACAGAAGGCTTGGGCTCCAACAGGAATGTTTGGGCTCATGCTTTTGTGAGCAGTACCAGCGTTTCTGCTGATGGCAACAAATGAAGGAAAACTCACACAGGAAGGAGAACTGGTACATCACGTCAAATCCAGAGGGAACCTAACAGGATAGAAAGTGCTTGGGAAGCAGAGCAGGGAGTAATGTTTTCATGATGGATATTCAAAAGACTGCAAGAATTTTATTACCGGAGAGTCATTACACTGTATGTGACCACAACAACCACAGGGAAAATGTAAAGCAGAATAGCAAGGATATTGCTGTTTTGAGCAAATGTGAAGGTTTGGTAACAAATTCAAATGAAATCCAGATTTCTGGCTTGGACATTATCTTCTATGTCTGTACAGTCCTGTATTTGTACACCTGTGACCTGAACTGCACAGACTCCAACATGTTACAAGCTAAAAGCTAAGGAGCCTCGTTAAAGAGCACTGTGACTCCAGCCTTAAGAATTAGGTCAGGTACATTTCCTTTGGAGGAAAGAGAAAACACTTCTGCCTACTAAATATATTCTGCAGCCCAATAAAGCAGATCAGACTTGAGAAGAGGCTGTGTCCCTGGTTTGGAAGACAATACTCTTCAGCAGAAGACAGCTCGTTGTTATCGGAAAAAAAAATGGGTAGCAAGCAGCTTAGATGATGTGAAAACTTGAAAAAGAAAACTCTCCCAGTCCAATAGTTTACTCTATCTGGTTTCATTATTTGCATTTACCCCAATACCTTAAGGAAACAAGACTTATATAAATCACACTTCAGACATGCAGGAAAGAATTCACTTCTCCTAAAGCTTCTGAAGCTATCTACCACATGTGACAAAGAAGCTCCTACAAGTAATACAAAACCCAGCAGCTGCTAGAAACAAAGAAAACCTGATTGCAGGCTTTTAATAGATACTGGAGAGCACAGAAAAAAACCCAACATCATAGCAATGTTCAGATATGAAAAAATCTTCAACCAACCCTCGTATCTTATGAGATACCCAGGCATTGTTAGTTCTGATGCTTCCAGAACTACTTGTTTTCAGGGGGGAACACATCAAATGATGGAAAAAGAGAGAAGTTTAAATTAAAATACCTTCTTTCACTGCCCTATAGTACTCGCTGTGTACTGGAAAAGGTTGACATTTCAAATTTACACAGCACAATCCAGCTGACACTGATGAGGGAGGGTCCTACTGACTATACAGTGTGCACGTGCCCTGACCTATAAAGTTTCACACCAGAGGGAACTACTACTGCACAAAGCTTGACATTATCTGTAACGTGGATCACAGAAATACACCTGGATACACAGGGTGAAACCACTAGCTCGATACTATCCAACAGAAAAAGCACCACATCCAACGTAAACCCTTCCAGCTTTCACACCCTTTGAAGCCTTCGGAGCATTCTGCCAATACACCAGTTTTCAATCTTTCTAATTTTGTCTTCCAAGTTCCTACGGTGTTTTGTTTACTTATTCAAGTTGTTTAAGAGTATTCTCACATCTCAGCATAAACCCAGGTAGTAAAAATATAATTATACTTCAATGGATAATTGTTTCCAAACATTGCAAACTGCGTAAGTGACAAAACCAATACTACAGTTCCTATAAGAGCCTGCATATTTCTTACTAAACATATTTCTTGTTACATACTTTATTTATTAGAAATCAAACATGTTCAGTACGCAAGTAAGAAAACGGTGCAGCCAACGTGCAATTCTTTCAACGCAAGAGCATTCTCAGCTCAGATAATGCAAACAAACAGGTTTTAATTAAAATGCTGTGCAGAAATGGAACAAAAACCCAGAAGGAACCATGTCCTGCATTTCATGCTTCAGAGTTTGTTCCAAAATACAGTACCAATTAAAGCAACAGTTGCTTGCTTATTTGTAATTATATTAACAGAAATTTAAATCAATGTCCTAACTGATACACAACTTGATAACCACATCAAGAATATTCTACTACTGTTGAAACTGCGATACAGCATGCAGTTAAAATTTTCCAAAGCCAGAAGTTGTAGCGGGCCCGCTGAAGCCAGGAGTTACTTGCTTCAGTGGATGCTCAGCTGACCACTGTCAAACCTGAAGGGATGACAGTTCTGTTAAAGGAACACGCTGTTCACACACGTCCACTGGGAAGTGTAACTCAAAGTTAAACCCAGCAGAGAACTTTGAAGCTGTTACCCTTTTCGAACAAGCTACATGCAATTTGAAGATCTCTCTGCAGTGACTCCACCAGCGAACTACCTGGTAGCAATAGAAATACAATCTTTAACACCGTTTTCTTAAAAAAAATGTTAAATGGAGGATATATACAAGTTAGAATTGTATGCCAATCCTAATAACTATTTTAAATACACTGCTGAAATCGTTAGCAACTTTCAGAGAAGTTTTTGAGACACTTTAATACTTGAACTTTTACTTTCCTCTAAAAACCACACGCTCTGCATGACAGACCTTGTACTATTCCTACTGTTGCCAACAATTCAGAGTTGTTAAAGTGGATAGTTTAAATCTGTTTGCCCCGGCAAATCCAGCTGAAGCAGCTTGCAAGCCTACCACCCCATTTCACGGGGAGAGGTGCCCACCACTGTCAAGAGACCTGACAGCAGGGAATGCTCCTGGCCTCTGTGGTGCCTGATCAAGGTCTGTAGCTGAAACTGCCAACAAAGGTGAGCTCTCAGCACAGCCCTGCAAATGGGAGCTGCAGCACCTGAATGTGGGCACATCTCTCTTCTTGACAGATCTGAAGGTAGCAGCGTCCTAAACACATGTGACAATGTACTCAGTGAATCCAAGTCACAGCCCTTCCATGCAGTTCAAAACAGCTCCACATCCCTGCCTCCTATAATCTGTAAAGTAAGCTTATTTTCCACTAGTAAGGCTTTTAAAGGTATTGACCATGCTTTACTTACTATATTTTGTATCAACATATATAAAAAAGTATGTGCACATACATATATATGTATCATTCATCCATACACACACAGGCAAAATCGTATGTATTTATATAGGTAAAAAGATGCAGAGCATATTTTCTCCATCACAAGCAAATCTTTAAAGAGGATGGAATATCGGGCAAACTTGTGTCTCAAAATAAAGTAAAAAGCAGGTTTTCTCATTAGATACAGACAGAATGCCTTAACTGTATTTCCTCTTACATATAAAAATTAACAAATAAATTTACAAAAAAATTAGTTTACAAATAAAAAATTAGGTAAGACAATCCCTTCAGGAGGGGAAAAAGAAGCTGCTTTTCATATTCAAAACTGCTCCAGAAGAAAGTCTCCCAAGCCATGCAGAAGAAATACGTGTGTTTGTAGTGATTAATTTAAAAGTAACAAAAATGAATGCAGAAGTAAAAATCTACTGGAATTTATTCCACTTTTAAGGAAACAACTACAATCCCAAAATGTCCTCTACAGAAGAAACTGGAATTTACGAAAGTGCAGTCTGCATCGTAAGTGTCCTCTTTAGATATAGATGTTATTGTGAGTTTCATTGGTTGTCAGTAACTTCTTCAATATCTTTGTGCTTTCAGATACATCCTAGGAAAAGCAAGAGATGATCAACATTAGCTACATTGCTGGTAACAAAACAAACAAAAAAACCCCCTCACTGTCCTCTACTAGAATTTTTATCACTCTGAATAATCAGTTATGATTAAAATGTAAACTGAGCAAAACTCAGATCTTCTGAGTGAAGGTATCCAGAGTCCTGCTAAAGGCTCCAGAGGAATCTGCAGTTCAACCCCAGAATGGGATTTGTTACCGCATTCCTCTTCACCTGTATGCGAGAGGAGGAGCCTGCGTATGGGCTGCTGTTTTCCTTCAGAGTTTAAACATTTACGTACTCGTCTGTTAGACTTACCTAGCAGACCAGTATAAGCTGTAATGAAAACTAACTCACAATGCCCACATTTAAAGCTCAAATAAATACTCTGGTACACACGAACCTTTTCTGGCATTTAAATTTAAGTTCAATTGGCAAACCTGAGGAGTGTTTTGAACCAACCATACTTCAATTAAAAACGTTTCAGAAGGAAGCAAAACATTCACTTTAGTAGCTATGCCATGATTTCACAGCTGCCTGATTAGTGCAGAACTGCTAAGAATTAACTTCACAAATTCAGTCTTTTAATTCCAGAAAGAAGTTATAGGCAAAAATAAATTTCTTAAGACAGTTTTCACATATTGCACAAGACAGGCAGATAAAGAGCTAGAACAGAACTATCTTGCATATGATGTAGAATGTTAAAAAAACCAAAATACTTAAAAGTTCTTGAGACACCTCCAGAGAAAACAGCAGCTTAAACAGTCACAAGAAATTACTCTCTGATATACCAGTACCACTATAATAGCCTGAAAAGTCAAAATGAAGTTTTGAGGGAAGCTGTAGCTGAATGTAAATATTATGTAAATAGTTACAGCGAGTACTATACCAGAAATCATTGTCTTCTACCAATAAAGTCTGTACATTACATCAGCCTTTTCAGGTGGAATCCTCATAGGGGCACATCAACAGCAGAATGCAAGAAACACAGACCAAAACAGACCAAACCTTCCATTAGTTTTTAAATATGAAATTTTACCTTTACTAAATTCTTAAGGACTTTAGAAGAAAGCAGAGGTTTGAATGCTTCAACTGTAACCGTGTCCAGTTTGATGACATCGGTGTAGCACTGATACAACACTGCAGGAATCTGCCAGACTTGACAGTAACTCAGAACTAAATACAAGTCAAAAGAAAATGTGGGTTATATTCATTAGAGAAGGAATCTCAGTTCTGTGTATAAAATCAACGTTTGTTCTGACCAGAAGGTGAAAGTTTATAAATTAACTACTCAGGATCCTGATTGCTAGACCAGCCAGCCATCCCTCGCTTCTCAGGTACACAAGAAAATAAATCACCAAAAATTAGTAAAATGCAGTTGGCATTTATTCTTGGCAAATACCTTAACTAGAAACTGTATATCATTGTTAAACAAAAATTATACAAGTTTCTGTAAAAAAAACCAACCCAAAACAAAACTAAAAAAACCCAATCAAACATAAAAACTCAAAACAAAGTGCAAACAAGGTAAACTTCTTCTAGAAAAATCATCCACTTTAACTCCTGTCAGATATGTTTTCCCTCATGATGTAACCACTAATTTGGTACTCTGTAATGAAAAGCCTCAGTTTTTATTAGATTACATATTAAAACTGAAACTAACTTTTACATGACATCCATCAGTAGCACTGTGAAACCTACTTCACCTGTAATATGCATAAAGGACTTTATGAGCCTCAGGTTGGATACTCAGATGAAAATAACTCTTAATAAAACATATTTAGTTCATAAGTAAAATGCCCAAAAAAGCCAATAAGCAATATGCTTTGTGAGATTATACTGAAGAATTTGCTAGTACTTATGTTCCAAACATAAGGGGTAAAAAGATTTGTGAGTGATTTTGAAATTTATCCCTATTTTACAGGGCACCAAGTAAGATCTCAAACTGTTAGGAATTCATTTTCAAAAATCTAACTTGTTAGCCAGTTCACAAAATTAAGTAAAAATTCTAATTGCAGCAGAATTCTCTTCAAAGTGAACTCTGTGTTGCCATCAGCAGCACTGTAAATAATTGGAATTGCAAAATACCAGCAGCAGGAAGATCTCGCACAATATTAGGTTGTTCCAGCAGTGGGCAGCAGGCCTGCTCTTTGAATTCTTTTGTCTTCAAGGCTCTCAGAAATGGAGATGGAAGTGTTAAAGTGGATTCCTGAGTTTTGTAATCAGCTACAGGACACGTTGAAAGAACGGTTACTTGCAAACCCTCCTTTCGCATATGGCCAAAAACCTGAAATAAAAATATTAATACATAAACAAAATCTACCTGCACACAGTAACAGTATAAAACCACAAAGTTTCATTTCAATTTCAGTGCAGATGGCAAATGGCAGTTTAATCCAGGTTTGCAGGACTAAAATTTGAATCACAACCTTCAAGTAGAAATTTCACATGCATTGCTCTTGGGATGGAGATAAAAAACCCAAAGAACAGCTAACATGTTTACCAAGTCTACTGAGTTTCTTGAGAGGCTTTAGATATTCAACACTTTCTATTCACCTGCAAATATATTAAGTCTTACTATTTTTACTAATGTTGATTGTAGGAAGAAAAAGGACTGCAAATAAAACCAGGCTGCTTATGATAGGAAGGCAGCTTGCTTAGCTGCAAGACATTTGAAAGTGAAATTGTGCTCCCCAGATGTCCTACAGTGCTTAAAAAGAGTCTTAATTTTAAATACTCAGATTTTATTTACTTAAATTCATGTTGAATTGAGAATTGAGAAAGAGAACCTTAATTTTTCCACAGTTTTCCCTCAAATTCAAAGAGGAGAGTTTCAAAAACATTGTACAAAACATACTTTTGGATCCATTGCATGCTGTCACAAAATACCAACATGCTGCACAGTGTTCCATTGTGTCAAAATGAGGAGATGCATGATGATGCACCTTCCCTTTACACTGTCCTCTTCAGATTTATGATCAATAAGGAAACAGGGAATTTGGTAAACATTACAGAAACACGCCTGCTTCTGGATATGGTACCAATCACAGAAGGGAAGCTGACGGTTCCCTCACATCAGTGTGTTACCACTGTAATAGAAAACTGACGTAACTTTTCAGAAGCACACGTATTTTCAATTTACAGCATATTTACTTTCTTGGAAACACTGGCTGGTGTGCATTATTGTTAAACTTTAGCCTTGTACGTTCTCATTTTGTCAGCGATCACTTACTGAGAAAATACATACAGAAGTAAAAACGTGACTCACAGAGACAGTGAAGATGCTCAGTGAATCAATTTATGAAGCATACAGGTCTATAACTCTCACCAAAAGCAGATTACAAGCAAAACATTTCTGCTGTACATATAAAGATACCAATAACCATGAGGTCTAAAAATACTGTTCATAAACACCCACATTTGAAATAACACATATGCGCAAACAGCTGGAAAAACACAAATGGAGAAGACAGCAAAACCACAATCATCTTTCTTTTGTAATCCCAGTTTAAATGAAGTGCAAGAATGCGTGGAACACAGTAAAACCAAAATGCTTTAGGTCTTTGTTTCTAAACTTACAAGTGAACCACTGCCCCACACCAAATCGAATTAAACTCTTCAAGACGTCAAGGAACCACAAAAGGCTAGTTTTCCACAAACTTGGGTCTGAAATCCCTGTTGCCCTGGTTTTCCATCCTCTCTGCTTTCCCATAACCTCTCTGTCTCCCTCCCTCACACTGAGATGCTCACATGGTTCTCCCTCACAACTAAGGAATCCTCATGCACTGGCTGGGCCAGCTGGCAGGCTGGACTGAGCAGGTATCACTCAGCTCAGGGCGAGGATTTGCTCTCAGCGGACATGTCAATTTTTATCTCACTCTTTGTATCTGCAGCCACAGCCTTACACAACTTCAGCATAATGTAATAGCTTCAGAATCTCTGCTCGTTCATCAGATCAGCAGAGACTCAAAGGAAGGCACGTTAGCAGACAAACAGCAAGACAAAAAAAGACATACTTCCTTCAGACCAAGCAGTGACCCAAATCCATAAAAGAAAACAAACAGCCAGAATGTTTCCCCCCTTGGCTTTATCTTATTAAAATCAACATGATGACATTTGGAGGGACCTGAATGACCCAGCAGTGTTCACGTATCCGAATGATGCTGGCGTGATGCACTTCGCATACTAAGTCTATGAACAAATGGGACAGAAACTGTTTTGGAGGCACCTTCCTTTGGAGTTTCTCCTTGTGAAAGGAACAGAACATACCCACTAGTAAAGATACCACCCATCACGAGTTTCCTAACAGGTTTGTCTGGTGATCCTTTGGCAGCCACACAAATGCAGTTATGTTTATTTTTTAAGGAAGGATTCTCCCAGAGCTGAAATGCAGCTGAAATAAGCCAGAGAAAATTTAAGCCAAACAGGAAAAACATTCAGAAAGTAGTTAAGGGCAACAAAACTGACACTGTCCAAAAGAAGGAACTGTGTAAAGTTGGTAAGTTACAGCAGATACAACTGGCAGAATCTAGAAAGGAACTTCATGGACTCTGCAGATAGTAAATTTGTTCATTTGTTGAATGCTTAAGAAAAGAAAGCTGCAGGGAGAACAGTTATTTACAATGCTGTTATGTTTAGAATATCAGGGAGGAAGAGGCACTTACAGTAAGTTGAAGATCCCCACCCCTAAGATTTCATTGCTCAATTTGCTGTCTTGCCAGTTTTACCTTTTCAAGCCACTGGAACTGTTGATCCTCAGCAACGTAGCAACTACACTGGCACAATAAAACCTTAAAAAACCAAAAAAGTTGTGTAAGAGGCTTAAAGAGTACAACAGCAGCTCATAATCGCGTGTAAAGATGATGTGAGTGCAGCCAACAACTTGTTCATTTTTCTTGGGTTTCTTCAACTCTATTTCAACAAGAATTTTTCATTCACAACTGATGTGAGGCACTCGGGCTGCCATACACCTTTGTACTGAACTTCACATGTCAGAACCTCAAACAGTTTTAGTAACCATTAAAACCCTTCGGATTTCTGATTAAATTACTCCAGAATAGTGCAGCCTTAACGTGTTGTTTGCCCTGGGCAGGGTAGGGGGATGGATGAAGACTGCTCTCTTTTTCAGAAAGCCAAAATATAGAGGAATACATGTGTAAGGCACTTACTGTTGGATCTGATATTAATCGGTAGAACAAACAGAAGGAATCTGTCGGGAGGACATTTGTTGTGTTGGATGTTCGACACCACTCATTCCACAGCTTTACAACCCCAACTACTTCCCAACACACAGAATCCAGAATAAAAGAAGACAGGAATGCTGCAAAGAACAATAAATACTATTAATTCATATAGAATAAAATCTTTGTTCTACAAATAAATACTGTAACTGAATTGGATTATTTCTTTGCAATTTCAAATTAAAAATTAAAACAGTAATTTATTTTTATCAACATACATTTATTGACTAAATCCAGCAAAGATCAAGAATGCAAGTAACATCACCATATCAAGACTTAAAAAATAAACAACAGTTTTAAGTATAAAGTTCCCTAACATCAAAAACATGTATTATTAGGAATTATATCAGTAGGGTCAACTTTGACTGTTTTAATGTACAGTAAGGATGTAAATATTAAGTCTCTAATACCTACCAGATATAACAGATTTTTTTAAAAAAAACAAACTTACTGAACCAACAAGGCAGAACTATTACACGGGCTCTAGGAAGCAGAGACTAGAATGTGCATCACTTAGTGGCAAAAAGAGATCCTAAATCAGATGTTCACAAATCAAATTCCTGTCAAAAGTTTCTGTTAAAGAGAAAACAGATCTAAAATATCTGTAACTATTTTTCAAGGGAAAACCTGAACAAAGAAAAAACAAGTGTGCAAAGTTAACTTCAATATAATCTAGATGTGACCTAAACGTATAGAAAACTTAAAACTTCTTTATATCCACAGGGAAAGA
>NW_010295127.1:10185-11284 GCF_000700745.2 Antrostomus carolinensis
TGCTAAGTGTGTGTGGGAAGAGGAGAAGGTGTTTCCAGACTTTAGGCCTAAGGAGTAAACAACCACCTCAAAAGAGGGCATTCTGAACAAGTGAGGAATTAAAGTGTAAAAAAAGACTGACGGATCAAGAAAAAAAAAAAAAAAAAAAAAAAAGCACTTTTTATTAGAAATTAAAGAAATTACAGCTTATTAACCCATAACTTTACAGTTTGACAGATCCCCATTTCAAAACATTAGACTGCACTGAGCAACTTGCTACTATTAGGAGGAAATTCTATTAGGAATAAATTCTTCACTGTGAGGGTGGTCAGACACTGGAACAGGTTGCCCAGAGAAGCTGTGGATGCCCCCTCCCTGGAAGTGTTCAAGGCCAGGTTGGATGAGGCTTTGAGCAACCTGGTCTAGTGGAAGGTGTCCCTGCTGATGGCAGGGGGGTTGGAACTGGATGATCTTTAAGGTCCCTTCCAACCCAAACCCTAATTCTATGATTCTATGAAACTTTTGCTAATTAACAATCAATCTAGGAGAGTTTACCAAACAAAAGTCTGATAAAGGAAAAGGAGAGGGGCTGTTCTGATTGAAATCCAAAACCAAAACGTACTTTGCCTCTGCTCTTTAACTGAAAATAGATCATTTCACCATGATCTGACAGGAGAAATAAGCAGCTGTAACATGTTGTACATGTACGGAGTAACTCTGACTCTGCAGACAGCTCAGCGGTCCCTCCCTAAATGAAGAGCTGGACACTGCCAAAGCCAGCTCCCCACTCACAGCACAGACCAACACTAGAGCAGACCGCGGCAAAGGGAGAGCCCTGGCACACTGACGTTTTCTTCCACCCTCCTGCTTACTCAAGTGTAGCCGACAGTGAAAGAGCAACGGCCTGTCAGAGGCTCAGCCCTGCGGCACCCACCTGCGGCGTTGTGTCCTATCGCCACGATAAATTCCGAGCACACAAGCGGCTCCTCGGCAGAGCTTTCCGCCGGCGCGCCCGACTTCAGGCTCCACAGGACGTCGACCTCCCTGGCAAAAGAGGCGGAGGGAAGTGGGGCAGCGCTCCCCCGGCCCCGGCCGCCCGTGGGGGTCCGTGGCGGGGGGA
>NW_010295128.1:0-20425 GCF_000700745.2 Antrostomus carolinensis
CCAAACCATTCTATGATTCTATGATCACTCAGCCTACTGCTGGAAAAGCAGCCACACTGATCCCTGACAGTGAGGGGTATATCGTAGCTGCAGACTCCACATCTCTGGTCCCCCCTTAAGTCCCCAGGCCATGTCATGGCCAGGTCTGTGCTAGCCAGCTCCCAAGTGGGACTCGGCACGAGGAAGCACCAGGCGTGAGGATGTGGGTGGATTTGAAATTGTGTAACATCATTGTCCCAAGTGTTTTCAGGATTAGGCCACCCAGCAGGTGATGCTTTATCAGACTGTCTAAGAAACACAAAGATGTTTCCATAATCCCTTTGTGCTTTGCATACTGTAAGATTACTTTTTAAAGCTAGTGAATCAACATAAAATTAATACTTTTATAACAATATGCAATAAACAGCTTGGAAAAAATTACTGATATTTCTGACAATGTACAGTTCAGACACCGAGTGTTTTCTCAGTGGCTATCATTTCCTAATTTTTGTATCAGTGAATCAATTTTATTCCCTGCAAGTAAAATATGTCCAAAAATTTTTACTTACAGTAAAGGCAGTGCAATAATTACGTTCCAATTTTATTTTAAAATCTCATATCTGAAAACACAACGTCTTAAAAATGGTTTGGAGGGGTTTCTGTGTGTGTATGTGTGGAGACAGTGTTTCTTTACAAAAATAAAAAATGCCATCCCTTCACATATATAGACACACATATTTTTAACTCACTAGAATACTACCTTGTTGGATACTCTGCAAAAATATTAGTTCCAGATTTCAAGCCGACTTTAAAAGACTTCAATGATAATATATCTGCTCAAAGATATTCCTGTTTAATTTTTATTTCTTTTTAAAGGGGCATAGCTTGGTAGATATCTTTAATGGAGATGGCATAATTACAAATATCAAGAACTTTACTTCTGCATTTAATTTGGTATTTGCTTACTTCTGCATTTCACTAAGTGTAAATTGCAAAAGGAACAATGAGTTCTGTGCTGGTTTCTGGTTGGTATCACTTTCCCATTTGCATTGATTGCAAACTGCTGAAATATTAAAACCAGCAAATTAACCAGCAAATGTCCCCAGACACACCAAAATTATACACTTTTTCTGAATATTTTCCTTTTTAAAATTGTTTTGTTAAACCCAAATTAGGAGTATAAATTACTTGTTATTGTTGAAATTAGCAGACTGAGTATTTTTGCTGCCAACAGAAATCCTTGATATGAACCCAGCAGAAGATGCTAAAGATACAGTTTTATGTAACAAGTCCTTCCTATTTTATTTGTCCCTTTAATTTGTTTAAACTTTTTAAAAGAAAGTCAGAGGGATGTAAATCCCATTTGGAAAACTGCATACCCTGTACATTCACTCCTTATGACCAGAGCTTCTAAAGGGATTAAAACTGAGACTACTAGATTGCTGCAAATTCAATTATATGTACAAATCTTCAAAATTAATATTTTCACCTGTTTGGCAATTACAAACTAGGAGCATGGTAATGTGATTCTAATTCAGGTAAAGAAACATAAATAATAGAGCCCCACTCGCTGCTGATCACTTTTATCAAAAAGACCACCGGTACACAGCTACAGCGTCAGGGACCATTTTCTGGCTCTTGATACACCAAGATGTTGTTATTCTGTAGGCTGGTTTGGTCACTGGGAGTTTACACCAGGGTTGTTAGAGCAGCCTGGCTGGGTGATCTGTGTCTTTAGGTGTCGTACATGCCTACCCCAGCTCTTGAATTGGGGTTAGCAAATGTGCTATTTGAATTGTCAAGATATAAAAAAATAAAGAAAGAAAGAAAAAAAAAATTAAAAAGGAAGAAAAACCCAACACTGACATTATATTGAACCACTCTTGAGAAGCACAGCAAAGTGCTGTAGCCAGCACTAGATTGTTTCTGGCCACCTTTGAACCCTGGTTTGTTCCCAAAACTGGAGCATTTGAGACCCAGGTGCAGTTATCAACTCATTTTACATTCAGCCTCTGCACTGGCAAAGCAGTAACACTGTGATCCTACTTTCCTCATCAAACGGATAGAGAGATTTGTTTAGGCTTTCTGTGTGATGACAGCATATATAAATATTACCAGATGAATCAATTACCAAGTCTAGTTATATTTGCTAAGAGATCTTTAGCAGTGAAAAAGGGGAAAATTGTCTTACCATCCTACAAGTGCAGTGAAGCAACAAAAGTGGTGCTCTGAACAGAAAGTAAGGTGCTAAAATATACAGTTGGGTCCCGAAGCTCAGACATGTGGCACAAAATTACCATAGAGTTTGTTTCTAATGCTGAACCTGCATCTCAAGGGAAAGCCTCGGTTTCTGACAGCACTGGGGTAGCCAAGGCTTATGTTTTCTTCATCTTTATGAAAGCAAAATGTATTTGAGGACATGCCTTGGTCTGACTATCACTCAGGGATGGAGTTGCCTCCTTCCCCAAATTTAAGCATGCCTGTGGTCCAGAGACCATGAATACTGGTCCAGTCCCCAGCAGAAAATGCACCTGCCTCAGGGTGTCGGTTTTTGGAGAGGAGCTGAATGTCACGGCAACCTGCAGCTGCCTCCTCTGGCCAAGCCTCCCTCAGTGTGGGATCCATCCCACCGCCAGCCCCTGGTCTGCAGCCAGTGAATGTACTGCCAGGAAAGTGGTGCAAGTCATCAGCAATGCAGTCATAACTCTGCCTTCTTAATGGGCTAAAAACATCAGAAAATATAGAGGATTTTCTATTTTAATTATCAAAAGGGTGTTGCCCTTTATTCACAGCCTACACACAAGATGTCATGATTTTCAATTTTCCTGTGCTGATCATTCAATCCGTTTGACAGCTGACCTTCAAGTGGTCATGGTGGGTTTTTTTTTTTTAAAAAAAGATTAAAAAACCCCAAAACACTACCTAATATCAGCATATCAGAAAAGCAAAATAATCCTAAATGAGACAGTAATGAGCTCACATGCAAAAGCTGTGAATAGAGCTGCCTCTGTCCGTAGCAGCCAGCTGCTTCCCCAGCAGCAGAAGTCTGGGTTCAGGAGAGCATCAGCTGGATGTTTGGGGTGCTGGATGTTGCCCTGCAAACAGCTGCAGCACCAAAAAATGCACTTTCTGAAAAAGTTTCTGCAGCTGTTTCTACACTGCTAGGGCAATTTCTCATTATGGGTACTGAAATCAGAGGATGGCAGCAAATCTTACACAAGCTTTTTGCTGTCACTGGTGAATATGGGTATTAGCCAGGGAGTACAGTAACACTCAAGAGGAATTTCAGCTGAGCATTGGTCAGAAAAAAATGACATTTCTCTGGCCAGAAACAGCCACGGCAGATCCGGGTGCCTGGCATCACTCAACATAGTCCCAAAGAGTTGCATGATACAGAAGTTACCTAAATAAGCCAAAAAGAGCCGGTAGGTTCTAGGAAGCAAATGCGCTCTTGCCTGAATTTGGAGTAATTTAGTTGAATTGCAGGCAGTTAATAGCCTAATTAAGTAGACATAATGACTTTTGAATGCCTACTAGAAGTCAAAAGGAGCTGCATGTATTTTTCCAGCACAGTTTTCACTTGTGTTTACTGAGTCAAGAGGTGAAATGAAGCAGCAAAAATTCCTGTAAATCACTGATTAGAAAGCATTGATTTTTACTCTCTTTCAGATGTTGCTTCCTAGCAAAACATTAAACTGGAATACATTTCAAGACTGAAATCTATTTAAACAAGTGGCATTTTTAAAAATGCCTTAATTCTGGGTTGACAGGAACTTTGCCTCTAACACATACCATAATTGTGAGTGCTTTTAACCAAACAGTCCCATTTGTGATGCAGCTCAGGATTTTTCCACTGTAACATCCCTGAATGAAGAGGACTAAAAGCCATATACTAAGCCAATTAAATACAGATCACATTTCTACTGGTACGTTATATACAGTTTGCCAACAAAAGTGGGTATTTTGGGCTTGGCACCCTTTCATTCACAGAAGCACGGTCATGGACCCGGGAGGCTGAGACGGCTGATGCGCAGCTGCGTTGCAAAGCGGTGCCGAGGTGTTGGTGGAGGATGTGTAGAGCTGGTAGTTAATAAGACCATGGAAGAACCTGCTGATGGTGTTCAGGGAATATTCCTGTGTGTTTTTAATGCTGTGATGCACAACCAAGTATGAATTCTGTACATCTGGGAGGATGTCGAGTTCCAGGTGACATTTGATTGTTGCAATTAACCTATTACAAAGACTTTTGAAATAAACAGGAGAAAAGATGTTGCCTGGGATGTGTATGTAAATACTCTTCTTTTCTGAGCATGGGGAGCAGGAGGTGAGGCAGAAGTACCTCCTGGCTGAGAGATCTTCTCTGAAATGTGTGGCTTGGAGACTACGGAGCTGTAAGGGGAGACCTCACAGCCCCCTAGATGCTGACTAAACTGTGTGTGGTTGAGCAGAGCTGAGGAGGACAATTACTAGTATGACATGCTTCTAATGTACATGATGGTCATCTGTTAAAGTTTGCAGCTGACTGATGCTTTGCTTTACAGTAGCAGAGGGAAACTGTTTGCCTCCCTATATATCCCCTCTCCTCAGCTTCCATTCAAATCAATAGGATCCATCTGTCCAAGGTATTAAGATAAATCCTGGAAAACTTTGGTATTGACTAGAAAGGTGCTTAAAAAAATCAATCACACTGCAAACAGAAATGTCACTGCACCAGACATGGAGGCTTGCTGATCTTGATAAATAACATGGACCCAAAGCGCAAACATTTCTGGTTTATAAACTCAGACAAACCCCGTGTTCCTGTCCCCATCTCCTTAGCTAATCAAAACAAGCCCCAGTGAAGGCTGGGCACATGCTCTGGATGGGACCCGCTGCTGTAGGATCCCAGGCAGGCACACAACCTGTGAGCGCCGGTGTGGCAGCCCCTGCTTGCCAAAACACACACTAATTATTTTCCTGGCAGAAAGGCTAAGGGCTGATGAGTTGCAGCCACCAGAAGTTACACTGGGCCAGGCAGCGAAGGGAAGAAAGAAGCTGTTGGCTGTTCAGCACTGATTCCACTGATGCTAAGTGTCCTCAAAGATGCTGACATTGGGAGAACCAATTTGCCTGGGATTTATTCGGGGTCTCCTGTGCTTCAAAGAAGTTAAGGTTTTCAGAATATTTCAGTTTTTTTCAGAATACCAATAAAGTTCTTCATCACAGAGTATGAGGGGAAAACTCTGCTAATCTGATAGATATTCATATTTACAGAAAATACCTTTTTTAAAAATAACAATTACACTTACTGTTCTGGTACCTTCCTGGTTTGCAAATACATCCCTTCCTGGAGGAACCACCAGCTACCTCAGCTCATTTTGTAATGGGAAAAAAAAGGGTACTGAGTTCTGCTCTCCAATAAGGCAGCAAAGCAAATAAGGAGAAGAGAAGACTCACCTGGATGGGCAGCACCAGCAGCTCCCACAACTGCTCCTGAGATGTCTCAAGTAGCTTGTCCTGGTGCAGGTGAGAGGTCACTGTGAAAGCATCTGTCCTTGGTCCATACCATGAGGTGGGAGAAGACAACTGGCTCACTGGGAGCCAACTTCCCTTCTTTCTGCTGCTAGAAATCCACACTGCCCATCTGGTAAACCTGGGGGGGCTCACTCAGCCCCTCTGTGACCCTTCTGGGAGTGGGCACAGGGCTGCCAGTACCCAGCCAGGACATACATCTGCCTTTAGTCCCCAGAAACCCTTTCCAGAGGCAGGAGTGTAAAAACAGCCCTTAATCCAACTTACTGCAGCAGGATCCAGCCCTCACATAAGGGCTACATTGATACTTATGTTTGTATTTACACTTACATTGCATGACACTACAGGGCATTTACATTACAGGGATGAGGGCTGATGGGGCCACCTCAAGCTCCCAAATGTCTCACCAGGATCCTATCAGACACCCGTACAGGTGCCATCTCAGCGTTCAGGCTGTCCATCAGCATATCACCACTGTGCCACACTGGCTTCTTTCCTTTCCAGCATCTCCCACAATGGGCACAAGTGCATTTCGGACACCCCCATCCCGCTCCCAGCTCAGCGAGACACAGCAGGAGACATGGCCTTAATTTTGAGAGGAGCGAGTGTGATGGATAAAACCCCACACAAGGGCTGATACAGACAAGATCAGGCAATTCCAGATGATTCATTAGACCTTGTGCAGGGTGATTTGGGATTTAATGGCTATTACATTCTTCACTGGTTCCAGCCACTGAGTGTAAACCTCATCAGATTAAGATTACTGCTGTTGCATTTTCCGGGGTCTGAATTTCCTTCTCCTTCCACCTCTGTCAGACCTTGTGCAAGGTGATTTGGGATTTAATGGCTATTACATTTTTCACTGGTTCCAGCCACGGAGCTGTAAACCTCATCAGATTAAGATTACTGCTGCTGCATTTTCCTGGGTCTGAATTTCCTTCTCCTTCCACCTCTGATCACACGCTGAGAAATACACCATCATCTCCTTCACAAGTCTATACCCTATCTGGCAAATGCATTTTGTGCAGCTATCATATTTATATAGGAAGATTACATAAAGGTTAAAATCCAGCTCGCCCTAGTCAAGTAACCAATTATTTTGGTAGAAATGAGTGAGAGAAAAAATATATCACCTGAAATACCCTTGAAATGCGCTGTAGAAGTCATTAAAGCCCTCACCATGCTCCCTGTTTGTCTCTTCGTTTTTATCCAATTTAATTGGTCTTTTTCCCCATTTATTCCTCTGTCTGCTTCTAGGTCTCCCGTTTCCTTCCCACTGCTTTATTCTCCCAGACTAATTCAAAAGTGGTGTGTGAACTTGTGACCTGCTGAAATAGGTGACAAAACCTCTGTGGCTGAGCTGATCACCGCACCGGCTCTAAAAATAAATCACGCCCTCGCATTTGCACTGAACTTCCCCGTTCACCTCCGCTCCCCAAGCGATTGCTTCAAAGAATGAAATACCATCACTGGGGGTAATTAAAAACAGTTCATATCCTGTTAGGATTGCAGGTTTGAAAATCTGAGTGCCAGGGAAACAAGGCGCTTACAGTTTTCATAGGAAATGAACTCCCACAAGAAACATATAACTTAATTTTGCTGTCAGATGTTCCCACAGACTCCTCTTGAAAGTCAGCCGAGGCTGTACATATGTGCCTGAAACCAGGTTTTTTAAAAAAAGTTAGATTTAAATTTAGATTGACACCCTTCAGTCATTCAAAACAGTTCATGTGGGAAGTTTTTAATGCTGTGATAAAACCCTTTATTTTGGAATTTATTGATACTTGAGTGTCTGTAATCACAGCTATACTCCTGCATTGACTTCAGAGCTGCCAGTCCTCCTGCAACCTGTAAGATCTCACACAGACATAAGGTCCCTTGTGCTTAGATCCCTTTCCAGGAGAGCCATTGGTGAATGTATGACAGAGACCCAGTAACAAAGATGTTAAGTGCCATCAAAATCTAGAAGAGTTGACTACAAGTCTCTCCTCCCAAGTCACAAACTGCTTTTCCTCATAGCATTGCTCTGTTTTAATGGTAAACTAAATGAGTAGAACCTGAAGCAACACATTTACGTGCCCCAGGAGAGATGTGCTTGCAGAGAAATCTTATTTCCTGTTCAATCTTCCGCATGAAACCTTCTGATTGCCTCTAACACGACATATCACGTTGACAGCAAGAGAGATGACTTCCTAAGTGATTAATCCCTGAAGCAATGGCAAAGGATTGGGGATACTTTCTCTTTGGGCAGGTTTGCTGAAACAGGAGAGGCAGCAGACCCTTCCCTCACCCCGATCGCTGCAGGTACTGCAAGTGGATGTGTATTGTGCAGTTTTACGTCCATATGTCCACAACCTAAAAGTCAATCAGTTGGCAAATACCGCATGTATGACTCACCTGGGCAAGGAAATTGTTCTGACCTCCTTATGCTCCTGGTAAATTAGAGAAAGGAATAACAAAAACCCCAGTGGAGTGGATCTAATGCTGTGGTGCTTGGGTTTGCTTTGGTAAGAGTGGTCATCTAATTGCATCTCTCTGCTTTCTGTATGGTTTGATCTCCTGTCACGTATTACACTAAGGGCTGGCACGTGCGCTGGAGGCACTTGGATACTGATAGACAAGTCAAAGTGTGCCAGTCTCTCTGCCACACAAGTTCTGTGCTGTTCCTCAGATCTTCTCTCTGCTATGGAGATAAACTCTCCATTGTCTCTGAGCCATGGACCACTGGCCACCCCTGCGCCTTCCCGCAGAAACTGTATGAGACAAGTGACTCCAAGTCACTCAGAAAGGCTCTCTCAGTAGGAAGTATGTGGGAATGTGATAATAAGTGTCTTTCAGAGGAGGGATTTACGCTAACCTGTGGTGTCCACAAAAGGAAAACTGTTTAGCCTAACACACTACAGAAGCTTGATTTTGACATGACAAAATAAGTGAAATTAATGGAGGGACCAAACCCAGGGGAATTCCTCTGAGGTAACATGAAAGGGTCACTTTGCTGTATCCATGTGCTTTGAGCTCTCCCCAGCTCACTGCCATCCTGATCAGGCAGGGTCTGAAGTCTTCTGCATCCCCGGCCAGAGCTGCATCTGTGTCAGGAGCTGCAACAGCCTGTGTCTCTACATCAACTGGATTGGCAATGCAAAATCAAACCAATTCATCTGAATTATACAGGAAGAGGAACACTCCTGAAATCTCTGCAAATCAGGTAAAACCCATCAGCAATTATAAAGGAACAAGCCAATATTGGATGAGATTGTTCATACCCATATAATGATGCTGAATCTTTGCTCTCAGCTCTCCATGATTGCAAATAAAATCTTGATTTGTGCTGATATTTATTTTTATCTTTCATCTTCTGAAATGTAGGTATAATTAAGCAACCTCCCATGAGCATCAGCTGTGCTATTAGAGAAGAAATGAAATATTCCTATGTAGATCTAATAGATGATGGTAAATGTTAGCATATCCTTGAGATCTGTGAGATCATTTAAGCAGAAATTACCTTATATTAAAAACAGGTTATAGGCAGTTACAGGCTGTATTCACAGCCCTTTAGAGAAAAAAAATGAACCATCAAGAATAATTTTCTAGTGAGTGTTTCCATCTGAAGTGCAATCACCTCTTTTCTAACTCCTCAGAGCATTATCAATAACAAGGAGCCTGTGGATGAATTAGATACTCCATCTTTGCTCCCTTCTGTTGCTGGTACTTCTACTGCCCATGATTTCCAAGCATCTCATGACCAGCCAGAAGCTTATCCTCAAGCCACTGCATGAGAAGCTTTTGTCACCATCATTTAATATACATTAATTGATGATCTTAAGGGTCTTTTCTAACCTAAATGATTCTATATGAAGAAACTCAGTCACTGGAGAGTTGAGGACTTGTCCATCATAACATGGGAGATCTGTGCAAGAATTAACAACAGATCCCTGAACCCCAGACCAATGCTGTAGCCAGCACATTTTTCTCCGTGGTTTCTCCTGAAGATAATGAGCATAAGAGTCACAAATTTCCAAATTTTTTACCAAACCTGGTGCTCCACGTGCTGCAGGCAGGGCAGGGCTCATCCATCCAGGCTGGAGCAGTCAGAGAGCCTGGCTGCCTTCTGCACACAAAGCTGGTAAAAGCGGATATCAGGCCACAGCACTGAAAACTTCAGAGTGTTACTGAAAGGAAATTAAAGAGCCAAAAGCAGCTGTTGCCATGTATAAAGCTGACGGGGACAAATCACACAGGTATCGGAATTAGGAAGTAAAAATCAGAAAGCGGCTCAGCTCAGTGGGATTTTAACAAAACATCCGTTTATCAAAGTAGTGTTAAAACAGAACAACTCTAGGTTTTGAAACTGCCAGTGAGGAGACAGCTGCATCCCTCAGCAATTTTAAAAGCTATCCTAAGAATTACTTTATTTTTGCTTTGCATCTAAGCACTGTAAAGTCAATGGGCGAACTTTTTAGTATTTTTTTCATGGTATCACCTCCCAGCCTCAATGTATTTTGATCTACAGTGGTTTGCTGTAAAAATATGACTTCAAAAGTGTACATGAAAACAATTGAGGGATTGTTCACTCTCTGTTTTCGCCTGGTTTCATCTACAAAACAGCAGAGACGACAGAGAAATCTGGAGCTGTAGACAGATACTGCTGGAAGACCCTAGAAATTCATAACCACTTTCTTGCTAAAGCACATCAGTTTATTTACCAAACCAAGTGGAAAAATGACCAGTGCAAAATTCTGCCTCATGTCGTGGGTGCTTTTGCTTGCTTTTCCACACAGACACTGAGGACCAGTGTGGCCAGCACATCCTGTCACTCCATGCACCTCCACAGCAGAAAACGTGGCTTCGTGTAGGCAGAGGAACCAGCTGACGCAGCCGTGAGGGCCGATAGCACACGCTCACGTGCAGTGCAATGCACGGGGGTCAGATGCCCAAAGCATCCCTGGGCATCACACACGCACCAGGGCAGCTCCTGATATTTAGACCCCCTTAAGCCAAATCAGGGGAGACCCAGGTGCCTCTAGGGGATTTGGGGGCTCTCTAAGGTCCCTCTCAGCAGCCCCTTCTCCCAGGACTGCTCCAGCAGAGAGGGACAGGGGTCCCAATGCGCTGCAGGGGTCTCAGCACATCAACTGGGGTGTTTCAGCCATCTCTATCCTTCCTGCCCCTCAATTTGATGAGACCTGCAGGCTGCCTCAGGACCCAAACCCCAAGCAGAGGAACCGGTGCCACCATGATGCCCTCAGCATCAAGAAAGACTTGGACCTGTTGGAGCGGGTCCAGAGAAGGGGCACAAAAATGATCAAAGAGATGGAACACCTCTCCTGTGAAAAAAGGCTGAGAGAGTTGGGGTTGTTCAGCCTGGAGAAGAGAAGGCTCCAGGGAGACCTTACAGTTGCCTTCCAGTACCTGAAGAGGGTCTATAAGGAAGATGGGGAGCAGACCTTTTAGCAGCACCTGTAGCGACAGGACAAGGGGTAATGGTTTTAAACTAAAAGATGTTAGATTCAGACTGGATATAAGGAAAAAAAAATTACAATAAGGGTGGTGAGACACTGGAACAGGTTTCCAAGAGAGGTGGTAGATGCTCCATCCCTAGAAACACTCAAGGTCAGGTTGAACAGGGCCCTGAGCAACCTGATCTAGTTGAAGATGGCCCTGCTCACTGCAGGGGGGTTGAACCAGATGCCTTTTACAGGTCCCTTCCAACCCAAACCATTCTATGACTCCATGCTTAGGTCTCCCTCACTAGCAGCTCTTGAGCACCTGCATCACCACAGGGCCTTGAGTACAGCTCCTGGGGCTGAGATGCCCAAGAGCTTTGCAGAGCAGCCACATCACAGCTCAGCTCCATTGCAGCTCCATCATCAGCCCTGGGGCAGTGCCCAGAGCACCACTGGCATCCAGTCCATTTGCAAGAAGATGGTTTGGCACTGGTGCCCAAAGAAGCATTCCTGGATGTCCTTCAAGCAAATAAATACATAACTCCAGCAGAGGAGACTCGGAAGCCATTTTTTTAAGAACATAATTTGATTAAAGGGTTTTAAAGAAATTGTCTTTGCTCAACAAGAGGCAAGGAGGGCTGATGCGTTGGCAGGACCCTGGTGTTCAGGGTGACACTGCTGCTCGCAGCAGCTCTTTGCCTGTCAGCCCTTCAGCTCAGCAGCAGGCATCATCCCCACATCTCCCACTGTTGATAAAAATCTGGTGCCATGACACAGAGGGTCTCCATGACCTGCCAGGAAGGAAACAGCCTCCACAAAGCAAATCATTCCAAGCCACTGCTGGTACCCACAGATGCCCAGGGCCTGTGATTTTGCTACACCCAAGGCAGCACCAGTAACAGCCCACATAGTCAGGAGTGGATGCATCCACTGCGTCATTCCAAATTGTCAGTCATCTTTGCTCTAAAGTCTTTTAAAACTCCAGAAACTGCAGCTGGGCATTATTAGCATCAGCCCTGTACTCTCCAGTATCTTTCTAATACCCTGTTAATGTTTAGTAGGCCACATCTGCAGCTCTGGGAGTCCGGGAGATACCAGTCAGCACCATCCTTCAGAGAACTTGTCCCCACCTGGTTCAGTGCTTTCTCACGTAGGCAGGAAAGTTGTTGTGTATGTTCTTAAAGCACCTGCAAGGCAGAGGCTGTGAACGTGAGGAGAAACTGAGTATGCAATAGTGTGCCTTTTGAGTGGTGCGGTGTTTAATTCAAACCACAAAGGTTTTTGCTGCTGCAGTTAAATGGCACGGTCTGCTGAGCTGTCCCAGAGAGAGCAAAGTGACAGGTCTCCACGTGGATTTTCTTCCCCTGCTGCTCAACAAATTCAGTCATTTACATCGTAATATATTATTGATGGGCACTTCTATCTGGAGAGCTGCAAGCTACTAAAAGTACAGGGTGGAATAGTTACTGCTCTCCCCAGACAAGGGTTGAGCACAGGGGTCAGTGTGATACCCAAGTGGTATTATTTAAAGGTGCTGTCACCTACAGCAGGGACTGCTCCTGCTTTGGGGAGAAGTGAAGAGCCTGTCTCCTTTCAGGACATCCACAAGAATGCCCATCCAGATTCATACACATTTCCACTATGAACTGGATGAAGACCATCATCTTCCTAAATAGTTTTTCCAGCAACCATTTTTGGCCACTCACTCCATTTTAAAATGGAGACTGCTGACTTCCAGGGTACACTGAAGCTGAGACCTGTTACTTGTGCTAAGCTGGTCTCTGGCCAGTCTCTCTGAAACTGTGACAAGGAGAGCCGGGTTTACCCCAGCCAAGCTCATACTCTGTCCTAAGTGCTCACCCTTATTCATCACAGCTTGTCTGCTCCTGTGTGTGTTTTTAACACAGCCTGACAAGAGGGCGCAGAATGGTGGGAAAAGAAGATTATTTTCAGAAAGATGTCTCTAGAAACATTAATTTAATATGTTTTAATTATATATTAATTTTTATATACATAACCTTTTCCAGTTGTTTCCTGACTCTTGGTCAAGAGTGTCAACATAAGTTAAATACGAGGAAGCATTTATGCTAAGCTTACATATACTGCCATGTTTATATTACTATTGCACCTTAATAGGTGATTATAAGATACAACCTACCCAATCAACAAACCCAATCAACCTACCCAATCAACAAACTGAAGCCCAGTAAATAATTTTTATAACTCTTAAAGGTTTACCAGCAATCTCCTGCACTAACAAGTGTATTTCATTCTGCAGTCAAAGTCACCAGCAGCTGATTTCTATTTATACCTCTCAGCAGAGCGAGCCCCAGCAGTTTGCTATCAGCCACCCCGAAGTCATGCAGGTGAACAGTTGTGCTAGAGCTGAGCTCCCCTTTGCAGAGCATAGAAGCTATTTTTAGCACTATTTCTCTATTTTTGTAGTGCTCTAGGACCTGGTCAGCAGCTGAGTGATGGAAAACAGGGATCACCGTTATCCTTTTTCTGGTGGTAGAGAGTTGGATGTTCAGAGGTAAGAAAATACACCTTTCTGAGAGCATCCAGGGCTGATCTGACGGGGTGCGAGGAGGTGCCTTCCCACTGGGCCCTGGCTGCACTGAGCCTAGGGACCTGAGCTGGTCTGGCAGCTAAAACTTCACTTTCCTCCGGGCATCTCAGCCCCAGCACAGCAGCCCTGTGCCAGCAGAGGAAGCTAAGCTGGAAAAATGTGAAATTGGTCAGCAGAAAACACGGCCAGTGCTGTCAAACCCCCTGGGGGGTTAGCTCTGCTGCAATGGGGTTTCCTGGGTGTGGAGGGAGAAGCAAAGTCTGGGCAGAAGAAAATCATGCCCACTGCCCCCCACCAGCAAGCAACACAGGTGGTAGATGCAGGAAAACCAGCTCCTGCAAGCCTGGGGAAGCAAATGCAAAAGGAGGGGGTTTGCCTGCACGATGCAGCACGTGTAGCTGGTCTGTCCCACTTGTATAACATGTCTAGATGAAGCACCACAGCCCTAGGACACAAGGGGTTATTCATTTCCACATAACCAGGCATTCAGTCATGTGACTGCAACAACATGCCACCTCCTCTGACTCTGGAAAAAGCAGCAAGAGACAGACAACGGATCATCCATACACTTATCAGAGCCACTGCTGTGTTGTTTGCTTCTGGCTTACAACTCTGAAGCAGTGGAATTTGTTATGTTCTAATAGGAGATCAATACGTAATTTAATTAAGATAGATGGTTTCAGGTTCTCTGTGCCGGCATTGCCTCTGTCAGGAGCTGCTGAGAGACCTGCTCTCCATATAAAACTATTGCAAGTGCCACACAAGGACCTCTCTCCTGCCCTCTGCCCAGTTTGGTCATACTGCTGCATTTACAGTGAATTACAATGAGGATTTTGTTAAGAAGTCAAGAAGCCTGTGGCTGTGCATGCTTCATATGTTCATTTAATTGCTGCTTTCCTTTATTCTTCTCAATTAACCGAGAAGGTCTTGTCTAATGGACTGAGTAAGAATGTGGCAAGAGTTCCCATTATGGGTCCTCCAAACCACAAGAGGAGCTAGGAGTAACTCCTGTGTGTTCACAGCAGTTCAATATTGTGGTATGATGACTTTGAAGGTTGAAATTAAACTACTTCCACATATCCCCCCCAGAGCACCCCACTACGCTTGCAAACATGGTACAAGCTGAAGTTTCAGAGCTGCTCTGATGTGGACAAGTTGTGCTGTGCCATACCTACAGCCCCTGTGATCACACTTGAACCAAGAGATGTGCCCAAATCTCCCTTGGTTGAAGATGAGCTCTATGCAAAGTCGGTGGCAGGCTGACTCGAAGGGCAGTACTACACACTGCCTTCAAAACCTGCAAAAAGGCAGTGGCCAGAGTGCTGCCAGGTGTAGAAACCTGGATTTAAAGAAGAAAAGCAAGAGACCTTACTGTTGCCTAAAGCAGTAGCTGCACCAGTTACTCCTGAGTCCCTTCAGTTTAACAGGTGGGTGGGTTTGCTCCATCAACATTCTTGAGCCTACACAGCTCACCCCCTCTGCCAGCAGGCCAGCCCAGTGGCCACTATGCAATATATTGGTGGCCAAAACCCTCTCCAGAGAGAGACTGGCAGGATGCGGTGCCCACAGCTCCTGGGGTGGGCATGGCACCTCTGTGGTTCATACCAGGCACCCCTCACATGCCACCTGTTACTCCTGGAAGGGCCAAAGACCATGTTTTTAGGCATTATCTGCAAATGTCACATTACTGCACTGGTTACTGTACTCCCTCAAAATAACTCCTGTTCACATAAAACACATCCGAGCAGCCTGACACATTACCTGATTTCCTTTGACAGGGGAAACAGGAAAAGAAAGATCCCAAGAAGTGTATTCCTTGGGATGTGCAGTGGGTCTTGGATGGTTTTATTTTCTCTCATAATGTCCTGGTTTCTGCTAAGATAGGGTTAATTTTCTTCTCAGGAGCTAGAAAGCACTGTGTTTAAACTATCACACGTGCACAGAATAAATGAGCATTTAGTCGAAAACCAGTTCTCATTGCATGGCTGGAATCCCTTAAAAAAAGCCCAAACCCAACAGTAAAACTGAACTTTGCAATAGTAATGGGTAAGATGTTCATCAGCTTCCAAAGTTTTCCTGTAAGAAAATTACACTTTTATCTACAGACCATCTACACTCAAGAGAGAGAGATTAAACCATTGAGAACTACTAAGAGCACAATAGCATTAGCATGGATCCATGGGCCAAACCAACAAAAAAACCCCAGAAAACCACAAACATTTACATCATGTAGTTCCTCCAATTCACACTGGATGAGCACATCTTTTACAAGAGAGATGACAGAGCTAATCCTGCATCTTTCTACAGCAGAAAGATAAACAGCACTGCGGGTTTCTCATAACCAGGGTTGCACCATAATATATTGTGCCTGCAATCCAGCCTCTGCAGCACAGAAAGAGGGGCTTCTGTAAGATCTCCCTTTTGCAAATTGATTTCCTTCCAGGGGGGGTGGAACAGAAAAAAAAGAGGAAAAAAAAGCCATTAAAATGCTACTATAGGTGAAAAATGTATGTCAGATGACTAGGAATAAGTCTCAGGTCTGCTAGAGCCAGTGTAGCTCTGCTCTACTGCTGCTTTGCTGAACTGCAAGTCAACTTTGCTGTACCGGGGCAGGCAGGTCCGAGCTGGGGTCCTGGGGGAGCTGCAGAGCATCATCCGTCCAGTGCCTTCAGCATCAGCAGCATCTTGTGGAGGCCACACTGCCCCCTCAGAAGACCCAATATCCTAAGCAAGCCACTCAGCCATGCAAGGGTTTTACAGTGCTGGCCGTCCACTGCCTGCTTAGTAAGTGCTACTCATTTTCTGAGGAAACCTCAACCAGGTGGTTTTGGTCTCGGACGGCTTTGTTTAAATTAAAGGTAATAATGAGAACAAAATGTCAGTGGCCAAAGGACCACTGAAATAGCATCTTGAAGAGCCCTTGTAGAGAAAGGAGAATCTGTGCTGTTCCTACAGTGACTAGGGTGTCCCCAAATCAGACCAAAGCTATCAGAGCTACCCCAGATAACTGCTCCCAGGTGGTGCAGCCACTCTTGCAGCCTCAGGCCTTTGGGCCAGACCGGAGAAGCGCAGAGCTGCCTGACAGCCAAGCCCTGCTATGCGGTTTGTTCCAGTTGTTTGGTTTTGCAGTGCTCAAAGTACTGTCACAACAACCAACATAAAATTAAGTAACTGCACTGGTATCTCCCTGTGTGGAGGGAGGTGGAATTAGGTGCTTTGGTTCCTGGTTGGGGATATCTACCACAACTCCTCTTCCAAACCCTCTCTCATCCTTGCTGATTGACACGTGCAACATCAGGCACCCTGAGAAACCCATATCCCTCATGGCAAAGCCACCAAGGATGGGACTTGTGTTGCTTCAGCAGGCCCATGCACAGCTAAGGGGTTAGGAAGCTGGTTTGGTTTTGTTTTTAAACCCAGGAGGCTGCTCAAGTTTCAGTGTTGCCTCACATCCACAGAAAGAGGGAGCATCTCGCACAGCTCACGTACACCTCCTTGTGTTCCCACTCCTAGACCTTGTGCACGGTCACACACATCCTTTTACACAGCACACGGCACAAAGTAAGCAGGCTGCTTTTTTTTTTTTCCTTTTAATGTCATTGATCGCTATTAATGTGCAAATGAGTTGTTACGCTGCATCCCAGTGTCCCTGAATTGAATGATAAATGCCAATGCAGAATGAAGATATTAGAGATGACCTACCATAAGCAGAAAGAGAACGTGGGCTTGAAAAATTACTGCCCAATGTGAAAACAGGAGCAATCAGTGGGTATAGAAATCAAAACTCTGACAGTGCCTTCCCAGGTCATGGTGGAAAAAAAAAGACTTTGTACAGCCAGAGCACCTGCACCAAAATCAGCATCGGAATCATCGTGCTGGTAATTTTTTGGGTTGAACATTGATACGAAGCTTGATTTTTATTTTTACCTTCTTCATTAGCATACCAAAGCATAAGGAAACTACTCTCCATTACGCTGGGATCCTGAAAATCAACAAAGGGACATTTAAGTCAGGAACAACCTACAGCAGAAAGACAGGGGGAGGAGGATACTGAAAATATCCAGGAAGATAATTGCTTCGCAAGAGCATTCGCAATGATCACTTAAAATCTGCCAGGCTTGCACTACAGTAACACACCTTGTCATTCCTTCCATGGCTTGGGACCACGTTGTGATGACAGCTATGGTACTGGTTCTTTGGAGTGTTTGTTGTTGAAACCACAGGTGCTGGGGAGGAGGTACAGGAGGAGGAACATGTGGCCAGGTTTGCTGGACTCACTCTAGGTCCCTGCAGCACCAGCCTGGGCACACCTGCGTAGGACCAGCAGGTCCCCAGGCATCTCTGGATGGGCTCGGGTGGGTGCAGAGAAGTTTACTGGCTTGGACTCTCCGCTGTCATTGGCATCAAAGGGAACAGCCACACGAGGGGAGCCAGCAGGCAGCGAGGATGCTGACAAATAACAGTCTCTGGTCTAAGGCCAACTGTGTGGATATTTTCCTGAAGTTTTATATAATTTCTAAGCACAAATAGAAAGATGCAGGACAGGAGAAGACAAGATATTATTTCAAAATCTCAATATGAAGAAAACTGATGTCCCTCAGGATGTAAACCAGCAACTTCAGGTAAGCACAGACACTCTTTAGGAGCACTGGTTCCCGCCCCCTCCACCACATGGTCCATCAGCAGGTTGGAGATAGGACCAGATTGCCAGTGTGATCTGCTACAGCCCTTCCTGTTCAGGGAGGTTGTTTGCCATGGCAGTTGGGCCCACTGCCAGAGCCCACAGCAACCCACACAGGAACAGTTGTTTTGGGGGGAAAAAAAAAAGGAAAAAGGTGCAAATTACCAAAGCCCTCTGTGCAAGCACATTGCCCCAACAAGCAATAACTTTGCAGTATGCAGCAGAACCAGGTGGACCAGCAAAACAACTGTTCTCCTAAGCACAGGCTATTTACTCTCAGCTTTTCCCTTGGCTCACATTGTTTAGCACAGCTGTTTTCAGGTTTCCAACTGTCCCTACAAGGACAGAACAATTACATCCTTATGGTAACTGCCACAAGGATCCAGCAGCTTCAACCACCAAAGCAACTTTTTCCATGACAGCGAAAAAATCAAACACATTTTCTCACCTCTAGAAAAGCACCACTTGCTCCAGCTGCTGGAGCAAACACAATGTGCCATCTGCTTTATGGTACTGTTCCCTTTAGCTACAGCCACTGCTGCTGGTCCGGGGGTGGCAGGGAACACCATGTCAAGGAGGGTAAATCCCAGCTGCCATGGAGAACGGTTAGAAATTGTCACTTCCCTCTTCAACAGCAGAGGTTGCTCCCTCTCAACGCAACTGGTAAAGCAGCACACGCATCATATATTTGAAACTCATTAAATGTCATCCTAATTTTGCACCAAATCAGATCAAACTGCTCATGCAATCCCAGACCTCAGCTGAGCTGCAAAGGCAGCACCTCCTCCAGCACAGCAATGACCTCTCATACAGGATTCCTTAAATCTAGAAAAATGAGACCACCAGCACTCCCAGTTGCTTACAGAGCAGTTATCAACCCACAACAGGTACAAGCACTAAGAGTTAGCACAAAGTCATTATGTTCAACAAAGCCCAGGCCAGTAATGGGCCTGCTCCTCCTGAGTAGGTATCTGAAGGTCTCTTGGAGGCTTGAAACTCTCCTCAAGCCAACTTCAGTGCATCTGCCAATGGGCAAGGATTCACCTTGGTCATGTTCCTGCTATTTCTGATTCCAAAACTACCTGAGCTCCAATGGAGGAAAGAGGTACAGAGCCACTTACCAACTCCATTATAATTTGAGATGAACTTGCACAGCTGCAAGTAGGAACATGCAGAGCTGCGTCCCAGAGCTGGTAGGCTGCTTTCCCTGGATTTATGAGCTTGATCCCCAAGTCTTCCAACCATAACTGGAGCCTGCTGACCACTGCTTTTGACCACAACCCAAGAGGTAAACCCAGCATTTTCTCATCCAGCTGGCTACCAGGTGCTCCTCCACACAAATAGGTTGCTTGAACTTCTGATCGCTAAGAGGTGGGTGGTGAAGCAATCAAAGGAAAATAATTCCTTTAGTGTTCCATCACGTCTGCTCTTTCCTTTCACCCCACCTAATGCAGTTTTCTTCACAAAGAGCTTTCTAGATGAAAAGTAACAGCACAGACTAAAAAGGCCACACCTGCAGTAAGCATTCAGTGCCAAGCTTTCTCAAGTGAACTAAGCAAAGAGAACCTTGCGTCTTTATTCAAGGCTGACAGTAAGTGGCCTCATCGCTCCTCAATAGCTACATTATTTTGTTCTGAAGCTCTGATCAGCTTTGCGTCATTGGCACAGCCCTGTAATAACCAGACAAGTTCTGGAATGGCTCATGTCCCATAGGTACTTTTCTGAATGAAAAGCTAAATTGGGACTAGCAAAAATAGCCATCCTCCTGCTCACATGAAATCACACTACCTGTAACAGTTTGCCAGCAGTACTGACATATGGAGACTAAACTCTGCCTGATCCTCTCTTGCCTACATCCAGCAGCAGCAGTACACTCAGAGGGGGGAAGTGTAGTGTAGAAGAGAAAATAGTTGAAAACATGAGCCTTAAAACCCCATTAATTTTCACTTTTCTTCCTTGTGAGTGTTGAAGGGCATGAGAAAAACTGTATCTTTTTTGTTGCAGATGCATAACTCCCTTTTTGAGGCACAGAGAAGGTGCTGCCTGGAGCTGATTCAGCCAGGGTACCCCCACCACTACCTGAATAATGCACACAAATACTGCTTTCACCTTCAGAGATGGGCAAATCTGGTTAGACAGGAGCAGCTCTATCAGTCTCCACCTGCAACACAAAAATAAAACCAGCCTTTCCTCAGCATGCTGCAGACATGCTATACTGGTGCAGCACATTCAGACTGGAAA
>NW_010295128.1:20435-25465 GCF_000700745.2 Antrostomus carolinensis
GAGTGGACACTTAAAAGAATGAAAACAAGAGGCACTGAATGAAACCAGGGATGAGGTTCAAAGCAAGGAAGAAGTGGTGTTTTGCAGGTGACAGCTCAGTGAGGAACTCCTCAGCTAAGAGTGATATAAATACTGAAAATTCACAGAGGGTCAAGGGGAAAACAGAGAAGTTCCTGGAAGAGAAAACCACCGATGGTCTTATGCCTGTTCCCATGGTTAGGGACAGGAGACTGAGCAAGGGGCATCTTGGATCAGAGCACAGATATCTCAGCATATGTAGGAAGAGGCTGTGAGTACCAGCCACTCCAGTCCCTTACAAGAGCTGCCTGTTTCTAGCAACAGTTAAACCAGTGGATCCAATACAAATTGCGTTGTTGCAGTATTTGCTCCTCTAAATTGATTCTCATTGTCTATTTTATGTAAAATTCTGTATTTTCTGATAGCTTGTACTTGAACCAATTGAATTTCCAAAACCAGCCCTATTTTTCATTACTATATGCAACAGATTTTTCCATTCACACACGTTTCCAGACACAGCTACTGAATACACATATCAACTGCATAGTTTGGAAATGCAAGTCTACTTTTGTCCTTGTAAGTAGAATGCATTCTAATTTGAAGTCCAAAAAGGTGTTATACAGAACCCAAACCTCTCAAACAAGCCTTTATTTTCTTCTGTTGAGAAGTAGATCTCGCATGCCCGAGTTTTAGTCTAATTACAAACAAATGTCATCCAACAGCAAGCTGAACACCACGACTCTTCTATGACTATTGTTGGAACGTTTAAATGCAGACCACTGCAGCACACTAGACCCCGACACAAAGCTACAGCACAGCTTTACCAGCAGCACTGCTGCCCCCAGCACACACCCACTGATGCAATCTCTGAACACAGCAAGAGTTTGCATGGCATCTTCAGCATGATTTTATTCCTATGATCTCACACAATAAACACCTTTTCCCATTAATCTTTCAACACTGACAGTTTTAAATATAGGTAAAGTGTTCTAGAGCTACAGTTTAAAATGGTAAATTTCAAGGAGAATATGAACTTGTATCTGCATGTTTTCAAAATGTCTCGGTGCAAAAAGTACATTAGATAAAAATCAACACGTTCTTTCTTCATAGACAGGCCTCACAAATCACAACCAACTCTGAAGTTCCAGTTAAACTGTAACTTCACCTCAGCCTCTGCTTACATTACAAAAACACCAAAAATGCACAAGTTACCACCACTCAGGCATGAAGAGCAGGACTGCAGTACATTCGACTCGAGCATTACCATCCACAGAGCAATCAAAAAAATCCACACACGCTCCCCTACAAGCTCCACCCAGGCACACATGCAAAAATGTTGTGACAAATCACTTAGACTAGACACTTTTTTCTAATGGACCACTAATATGGTATTACTAAAAATTCACTGAATTAATGTAATTGCATCACATAAAACCAAACCATGGTATAGGACAAAGATTTTGTGTACACGCTGTTGCTTTTCAAGCCTGTGGTAGTTGTATGCCATCTGAGTTGTTATACTTTCTAGTACACTTTTCTGGTAAGATATCACACATTTTGTTTGTACGTCAAGAACTCTTTCACTACTGAAAAAGCATTTTATTGAAAACTTCTAAAAGGACACAATCATCACAACTAAAGCGAGAACCTGGCACAGAACGTGCTCAGAATTTTTTACAAAATAATTACAATCCAAGCAAAAAAAAAAAAGCCTACATAAATCAGTACAAGTATCGTAAAGTATAAAAGCCACAAGACAAGAAAATGATAGTTCTTGCAAATGTAAAACACTTCACGAGCTGTATCCTGTTCTCACACCTTTCATGATGTAACTTTCGTTCGGGAAATGATTTCATTCACAAAACTGTTGTTCTTTGCCAACACATCGTTTCTCAGCTGTTTCAGCTTGATTTTGATGTCTTCTTCTGACATATCTGTCAGGGGCAATGCTTTCACTTGACAAAGAAAATCCTGAATTATCTTTTCACCTTCCTGAAATGGAGGGAGGAAAAGAAAACAGAATGGATGTTTAGATTGCAAGGGGAACCGCCATCATTTTTGTACTTGCTATTGTGTTCTCAAAAACAGAACAAACCAGTTATACTGGTATCAGGAGTTCTTTTGTGTTTCAATCCATGAGCAAAAAGCAACAGCTGATCAGCAGAAATACAGTTTTTAACACTGAGAGCTCCTACATGTGTTCCACATTTAATTCCAGTATGCAACCACATCAGGCGAGGACTGCGAGCAAGAATAGCATCAGAGTGGCCATATTACCCAAACGAGTTACTTCTTGGAGGAATCATAAATCAAAAGCAATGTTTCAATATGCAAAAGGAAAGAACAAATTGTAACCAAGCAACTGGAGAGTGGCCGTCACCAAGGAGAACAGATGATAATTAAGCTTTATGCATATGCTTTTTCATACAAACAGGCGAAGTGGAACTTCTAAACAATCTGAATTGAATAGCAAGAACAAACATTTCAATGAACAGTATTCAGGATCCCTGTATTAGAGACAATTTGCCCAGAATACAGAATTTTGTCTAATCCTCTGCATTTTGCATTTTTAGAATTCTACTACAAAGTTTTCTTAGTTTTATTTTATCATTTAGGACTAATGCAGCATGCTTTCAGTGCAGAAGTCTCCAAAGGACTTGGAAATGTAATAGCATGCTTTTCCCTCTAAATACGACATTAACAAAGGCAGACAAATTGCCTGGGTGAGATTTCTAAAGCTATGCCATTCTATTGCCTAGAGAGTCTGTGAAATATCATGTATTACTGAAATATCCAAGAACAAAACACGATGCTGTTTTTGTCAGAAGTGTTTGCCATGTCAACATAATTTACACTAACTCAAGACCACACAGCCAGATCTAACTAATCTGAAAAATACTTCACCATGATACCCAGCAAGTTGGCAGAGGAAAGGTAATAGTGGAGAAACTGAGGGAGTTGGGGGGGGAGCCTCCTGGCACTAAAAGGCAGGACAAAACAGAGACTGTTCATCCACAACACTAGATCCAAACTTTCTGAGCCAGGAACAAATGCAGTAGACCTCTGAAACTGAAAATGAAGTAACAGGTAACGGCCTCTGTCTAAAGCAAAGGCTTTTTAAATGTAGAAAGTGCTTTGGACATGGACTAACACTTCAAGGCTTCCATGTACTGGAGTATTACCAAGATTGTCACTAATGTACAGGAGGAGATGAATGAGTTACAAGGCTGTGAAGTTTCAGGCCAACTGCTGAGACACAGAACAAAGATCTGTAAGCAGATTTATATGCATGCAGCAAGGAGGACCTGACTATTGTCAAAAAATAATGCAAGTCCTAAGGCAGCACAGGGATTTCCTAGAACGCTGCAACAGATGTCACTGTAAGGACTCTTAATCCAGCAACAAGACAACATAGGCTATTCTGAAAAAGCTTCCTGCAGCTATTATTTTCCTTTACACTTCCTGCTAATGAAGCTTCTTTTAAGATAAAGTGAAGGGAGAAGAGAAAAAACAGTTCATTAAATGACTTTGCACAACTGTATTATGCAATATAGACATGATCAGATCTATGCCAAGATGTGGGTTTCCTCAATTTGTGCCTGAAGCCTGTGCAAAGCCAAGAGCATTTCACTTCTCAGTTAAGTAGAGAGAACCAAGCTAAAACTCTCTACATGTGAAATGGGAATAGCTTTGTGACATCTGTCCATCAGATATTCCAGGTCCAAATTGTCATGCTCTTTGACATGATCAGCTTGTGAGATGTTTTAGTACTGATGGGACGTGGAAGGGCACAAAGGAGAAAGCTGTGTGCTCAGCTTTTCTCTGATGCAAACAGATCTGAGTATGTTCATTTTGAGCTTCAAGAAATCAGCACTAATGAGCCTGCAAATAAGGGGAAGCAGAACCAGGCACAACCCACCTGCAGAGCCAAGAATAGTCTAAACAACAATTAATACAAAAGCTACAGCTTAAGTCACAAGAAATAATGCATACAAACTAAGTAGCCAACAAAAGCAGTGAAGACAAAATTCTGGCTTGGCTCACAGCATGAAGAAAACCCCACAGGACAGCTAGAGACTTGGTGCCTTCAATGACTTCAGTTCTATGCCAATCATACTAACCACTGATCATTATTCTTTAAGAAAAAAGTAAGTTTCATTCTTATTACTATGTTTTTAGATAGAATTCTTACCGATGCTAACTTGAAATTAATCTAAACCCCACTATCCTTGAACATGTCTTCAACTCCTAATGAACGTCACAGTCAAAACATTTTGTTATGGAAAAATGAGATTACAGTTAATTATCCTCAAGCTTTGGGGGAATCTGAATCCTAAAACTATTTTGCTTCAGCTGTTCCAGCAAAACAAATTTTTAAAAACATTTTTGATAGCAAACCTCTCTTTCTCTGTAGAATTTCTTGGCTGGTGGTTCTCCTTCAGATTCCTTGGACTTGCCAATATTTTGAAACTCCTCCAGCTCCAATGCTTTCTCTCTTGCACTTTCTATCACATGTTTTGGGAAAGCTGCCAACTCTGCTACATGTATTCCAAAACTTTGGTCACAAACACCTGGATGCACAGAGAAATAACCAGTAAAGAACTCTCAAGAGATAATATGGCTACACAAAGATTAGATGAACAAACTTGTAACAAAAACTCTGTTCCGAAGAGTTAAATGTGTGACATCATTTGGTTCTCCCAAAATTTTCTCATTTACCTTTTGACTATATATGATAACAGGGACTAAAGAATACGCTCTTATTTAATTAAGCTCTCTTAGAGCAGTAATTGCAGAGCTACAAAAGTGCTTCAGGAAGAAAGGGAAAACTCTTCAGGCAGAAAGAATTTCCCTCTAGTACTTGAATGAAATTGAATAATGTTTTTTATTAAAGTTCTTCAGAACAGTCTGTAGAATATAGTAACTTGCACCATTTGTTTATATTTTTTTGCATACATCTCACATTTTTTCTATATTTATATGAATACATATAAATGTGTGGATGCATATAT
>NW_010295130.1:0-32100 GCF_000700745.2 Antrostomus carolinensis
GTCCCTTCCAATCCCCAACATTCTGTGAACACTGAACTCTGCACATGCATCACAGATGAACACTTCTAATCTGCTGTTTACAAATGTATTCTTACAGTACTCTTATTTCTCCAATCTTTTTTCCCCTGCTGGCTGAAACTTACAATTTTAATATAAATGTAATAACATTGAAAATATTAATATTAATGAAAATATGTTCACAGTGGGAAAGTAATGACTCAGTCCCATAACTTCTCTTACACATTCTATCAGCAATCTCTTAAGAAACAAGTATCAAATACCCTGACTTTATACAAGTAGCATCACTTAAAATTTTAAGAAAGCACGCTGAGTATGTTTTCAAAAACCTTGTTTTTATTGTTTGCAGTAACTGTAGCATCATTTACAGCTTTCATGTCTAACAAACTGGAGCGAATCAGCACACACAAAAACCTATTCCAGGTCAGGACTCAAAAGTAGAACCCTGGTTATGTAAATGCAGTACACCTTAGTGTGTAACAGACCTAGGAAAGTAGCTCATCCCAACACATTAAGTACACTCACTCCAGTTTCATGCATTTTTCAGTGCTGTTAAAAAGTTTCATTTTAGGGGTGCAAAGACAAAACAGCTACAAGATTTACAGAGACGACTCATTTTTAAACCAAAATTCTTACATCTAAATTATTAAACTACAGCAAGGACCTTTCTTCAGCTGTTAAAATTTTGTTCTGCAAAACAAAAAAAAAAAAGAAAAAAAATTAGTCACGTTACTGTATTAAGCACAATTAAGATCATTAACAGCCTAAACACTTACTGGCTCATGCTGCATATATTCCCATTTCTGTCAAAAGTTTGCCAGGTTTAGTCACCAGCTTTCTCTCTGAGCCAAAATAGAAGTGGGTATAAAACCAACCCCTTCTGTGAGGGCTTTGCCTTTTTAAATCCTGGCCGAAAACCTGAGACTTACCAGACAAGCGCCTGCATAGGATCCCCTATCGCCTCTACAGAAACAGACCCGCACATCAAGACAGTCCCTTTGGTTTTATGCATTTCTACAAGTTCTTTACGAACTAATTTTTAAAATTAAAAAGGTTAATTATTAACTAGCAGTTTTGATTAATAAGCTTTAACCTCTCTATTTCTGAATGTAGTTTTAAATTGCTCTAGCTGATGCATTTGTTATTGGATCTGATATATTTGCTATTTATCTCACTTCACTGGCTTAAACCCAAAAGTCAGCACAAGAGGGAAGGAATGACAAGGCAGAAAACAAGCCCAGTTCAGTTAGAACTGAAATACCATAGGATGACTAACAGATAGGACAAACATCTCAGTACATACTAAAGACCGCACAGGAGGCTGTTGGAGAGTCCTGAACTAGTAGCCATTGCTGGGGTTTAAGGTGTCCAGCATCTCAGAAGCCACAGTACAGGTTTTGCCACGTTAGATTTTAGTGAGTGAGCCTAGAATCTCCCTGTCTACACCCCTGAGAGAACCCTCAAGATCAAAATAAAACAAAACTACAACAGGATTACTCTTAGGTATATTCTGCTGTGCTTCAAGATGGGAGCTTTACCTGAAGTAAATCCTTAACCTCTAAAGATGCCAATAATGTAGGAGCAGAAATCATGCAGAGATTCCCAGCAATATTCCCGTGCCAATTTCATTGCTTCTGTTTCATTTTCAGACCCCTGACCATATTGGGCTGGTTTTATAAGAGGTAGTATTGGAGGCTTCCCTATTGTCTTAACAGAGCTTTCTCCTGTTTCTGTCATAGAAGTTTTCTGGAGCAATTTATCCTCATTTGCTAGATCTTCTGGCTCCATACCAGCAGCTATTTGCTTCATGAGAGCCTCTGTGGGAGCCTTTTGACACATGGTGGTCTTCAACACTTGTGTGGATTCGCAGGCGTGCGGGAGCTTTCTGAGTTCCATGGCGATCCGATTCCAGTAAATCTTTGGGTTGTTTCTGAAAGCACGACAGATTGATGGCTTGCCAGTGAATTCACACCAGTAGGACATGCCTTGGCTTTTGCATTCAATTCTAAGTCTCATCTCCTCGTCCCCACTCATGCTCATTGTGCAAACATCTTTGGTTTTAGTCCGAAAATGGATTTCTTCACCATTGCTTCTTTTCTTTGGCTTCAGCTTCTCTCCCAGTCCTCCCATGCCACAGATCACTACCAGGAAAAGAAGAGCACAGCTCTTCATGGTGAGAGGAGTTGACCAAGATCCTTGAGCAATACGATCAGAAAAACTGAAAGCAATAAGTAAGTGGCTGCTCACAATTTAAAGGCTTGGTGCACAAAGAAGCCTCTTTCCAACAGAATGTGGGATGTAAGGTGTTTTGGTTTGTTTGAGTTTTTTTTTTTTAATAAAAATAATAAATTACACTTCAGTAGGCATGTGCCCATAAATTATACCCTGAGGGAGTGTCAAACAACCTGTGAACTCCCAAGAAGGTAACAAGACAAATCTTGTAGATGCAGTTAAATACAGAACAATAGTTGTATAACTGAGAAGCACATTCCTATCCAGGATGAACATGTCATATTTGATTTTTAACAGGTATCTTCCATTCTACAGCTGCTTTATAGCTATCTTCCTGCCAGAGCTTGTAAGACCATACTGAAGTAAAAAAAGATAGAAGTGCCAAACCAATCCATGCAGCTACATCTGGATGATTATAAATGTGTCCTACTAATAAAGGGTGATTTGTGGAGCAAGGTTTCTGTGGATTTGCACAGTAAGGATGCAACTTCAGTACTTCGTTTTGTCAGTACATGACATGCAGTGGGGACACATGGAAGAAGCAATTGCATATTCTTTGAGCCATGAAAGATTTTTAGACTTGCAATATTTAAGCTAGACCAGGAATAAAGCTTTAGCAAAATAAGGTATTAAAGGCCTAAATATAAACCAAGCATTTGGAAGTTCTAGCATCATTGTCAGACCATGGGCTATTTTCAGTCAACAGAGCAAGACAACAGAACTAGCTTATGGGTCTCAGCAGCAGGGAATAGACCCCAAAGCATGTCAGACATATTAGTGCTTTATCACTCTTCTTTTAAAAAAACCCAAAAAACCCAAACAAACAGATATTTTCCTGTTCGTAATAAATGAGTTGTAAAAATGCCATAAAATAAAGGCAAGAGAATACAAATATTTCAGTGCAGAATCCTGTACTAGCAGTTTCTGCTGCAGTAACTAAAAGCAGAGCTAAGGAAAATCATGGTAACTCCCTTGACATTCAGGAGGTCATGAGGAAAAATCCCTCCTATGCTGTTGCAAGCGACAGTACTTTTCTGGCTAGTAAGACCCCACTAGGCACTTGTGAAGACATGTATGCTTCACAGTGGTGTGGCTGTCCAGTCAAGTCTTAGGAGAAAGAGCAATGGTACAAGCCTACTTAAGATTTACAATTTACTCTTCTGCTGTTTTCTGGGGAGTCTTCTCACCCATCAGCCAGCCAGTCAGAAGAATCTTGTCCACCTCACACTTTGTTTCAAGGACTTAAAATCCCTACTGCAAGCACTGAAAAACCTCCTAATATTTGACAAACAAATGTATTATTTCACTTGTTTAAGTACAACACCATTGACAGTTCCTAAATTAGAAACTAAAGGCATTTGTCTCTCCCATTCTAATAATTGTTAAGAGTTCAAAACTACTTAAAAGTTACTTTATACCAGTTTCAGATTTCTTGTTCTGTAAGTTTTTAAAGTGTAATCATGAAAACAAATCAGACTACAAGGATAAGGACAAATATTAAAGCCTGGACTCAAGAGCTCTGGTATATTTATGTATTACAGTTCATGTGTTACTGGCAAGTGTTTATCTCACTCCTGCCTGATGTTTGTGTCCTCTGTCTGCCTGTGCTTCAGATGAAACAGCTCATGGTCTGTTATATCAGTGGAAAACAACTGTTCTTTTAAGAGTTAGGATGCCAGCAGTGAACTATGGGAGCTGAAGAACTGGCAAATGTTTAATTCTGTTGTCAGAGCTACAGAACCAAGAGACACAAGCAGTAATACCTTGAACACTTGCAGGGTATGTGGAGATCCTCCACAACTCACTAGCTCGAATCCTACCCCATCTTTGCATAAATCCCATCCTTTATGGAAGTCGGAAGCTCCCTCACCCAGAGTCAATGTTCTTTCAGTCTTTCCTGCTCCAATTCTCAGTCTCTTATCTTTGCTTAAGCTAAAGTAATTAATAAAAGTAAAATATAGCAGAAATTTTTAATCAGGGTAAAAAAATTAATTTTTGTAAGATTTTAACTCAGTGCAACTCTTCTGAGACAGGTCTACACAACAAAACAATTGAGAATCAAACATCAGGTAGCTAAGCAAGTTTTTTATTTAAATGAACTGGGAACATTTTCTCAAATTAAAAATAGAAACTTTTAAAAATCTGCAGTTCTGAACATTACATATACACATATGCTACATACTGTCAATTAGAAATGTTTCCATGTATGACCTAAAAAATGAAAAATTTAAGGTTATTCCAGATTAAAGACTGTTATCACTTTTCAGCATTTCTTTAAAATGATATGAATGATTTACAGGATTATCCCTACTTCAAGCCAATGAACCTTATTGGAAACAAAGTTGACAGTACTGATATATGAAGATATACTAGTTTAGCTCAATATACCAAATGACCACCCATTGGAATGTTTTACACTAAACAGATACTTTTGGCTTTGTTGATGAATTCTGCTGTTAACTAATTCAGCAATGCAACTGTATGCCTACATTCAAGGCAATAACTCTGATAGTACAAACATTAACTCCAATTGCTAAACATATTTGAAATTCAATATTGGAAATCATGTTTTGATAATATTTAACAAAAATAGTATCACTGCCCCCCGAAAGAGTCACAGCTTAACAGAGATACTATTGAGGACATTACAGAAGTGAGTATGAATGAGGAAAAGCGAGACAAAGAACGTAAAGCATCCTAAAAATCACCAACATATGACATCTCTCATGCTCTTTTCATACTACTGAACTCTAGAAAGCTTAGCTTCTATGTACACGTCACACACACTCCCAACCCTCCCACCCAAAGAGTTCCAAAGCAAACTTGTCCAAAAAATCCCTTTTAGGTCTATACTGCAAAACCCACTAAATATTAAATAACCAAAAAAAGAGAGAGAAAACAAAACTGCAACTGAATTTTTCAGAGACACAAGGAGACACTGGATGCTTTTACATTTCAAATTTAGTCCGAAGTGGTCATTCAAGAGCACCAAGTAGCAACACTGATCATGCTGGTAAATTCATTTGTGAAGAGTATTATACAATATTAAAATCTTAACTAAACACTTATAAGTTTTAAGAAAAAAGTATATACAAAAGTCTCTGTGTACAAAATGTATTTTTATGTAAACGTGTATGTACTGTATTTAACACAAATCAACAATTTAAGATAAGAACTTGACCAATTGTCAGAGGATTGCTAGGCAAAGGCTGTTAGTCTAGTTAATTTATATACTGTGATTGTAAGGTAGAAAGCCCAGTGTAAAAAAGTAAAAAACATTTTAATTCAAGCCTTGAACAGTGGTATTCGAGAGGCAGTGCCCTGATTGCAAAATATTGTGTACAGTAGTTTACGGCATAACATTCAATAGTACATTTGGGATTTACAGTACAGGTGACATACAACAAGCGGCTCAGGATTTGAAAGATGAATGCAAATGCCAATACACTCGGAAGAATAAAGATATATTCCCGTAGAAGAATCTTGAGCCTCATTTATAAAGCCTGGAAATAATCACAAAAATAATTCAGGAAAATTTGATGAAGACAGAATTATAATGTAATTTAAGCAGAAAGAAGGTATAGATTTTCATATGAACATCAATATAGTTCAGTAATTTTTTTTTTATTTTTTAATCTTACAGCACTCATGTTGCAGAAAGCAAAGCAACCTTCTTAAAAATAGTAAAGTAGTAATAGACCTAGAATTTACTGAAAAAGCTTATTACTTACCCCTTAATGTTTCCAGTATGTGTTACCACTGTTCCACAGAGCTATACAAGAAAAAACACAAACCAAAATAATTATTTTCTTTTGCCCACAAATGGAATAGAAATATCACATCTAACCAAGGTGAGACAAGTTCAGTTGGCACAAACTGTTCTCAAACTTTTACCCATTTAATTAAGAATTTTTCAAACAAGGTTTTCTTGACCAACCTTTCTGGTTATCTTTGGTTTATGATAGAAAGAGACACTTGGATGACCTATTCAACACCACTCCTTTAAGACCTTAATCCAGCCTCCCATTTTGCTCTCATAAAAAATGGTGGCTGCATTTGACGTTATTAGTATCTTCGACATGTATATAAAAATACCTGTGTGAGATATCTATACAAATATAAATATATCACATGTAGATCTCATACTTGTATTTACATATTTTATATTTATAAATAAAGATATTTGCATTTCTTTCCAGCAAAATAATCCAGCTGATTTCAAAGGACAAAAAAACCCCTATGGGATTCTTTACACCTGCAAAAGTACAGGTGGACAGAGATCTAATCAAAGTCGTATCTCTCAAAGTATCTCCCCAAATAATTTGAAAGAAATGAGAAAAAGCAAGGATAGCATAAAAAACAAAGAGTTTGCTAAAATGAAAATGAAAACCAAGACTCTTGCTATGGGAATCTCAGACCGAGAAATTCAAAGCATGTATCTCATGTATTTAGCTGTTTTTCAAATTATCCCAGTTAGCACATCAGAAGACAGCATTCAGCTTCAAACTGAATACTTCTAAAAGAAACCCTTTAAGATCCTGAATCTTTTATTAGGGAAACCCATTTTGAGTAAGTTAAAATTCAGGAAAAGTAAGTCAGGACTGAACTAGTGGGTCTTTGTTTAAAAGATTATTTTATAGTAGTAATTTTTAGCTTATTCAGGAACACTAAACTATTCATCAATCACTGAAATATCACAGAAAACATGCTATGAACCTCAAGAGTACTAATATTTGTATTAAAGATTCAAAGATCAGAAAGGCCTTTCTAAGGCCTGAGCAATTATTAGTTTCCTCTTACGTAAAATATCAAAATTCCTTAAAACTGAGAGTACTTAGATGGAGAGTGCTTTTGAATCAAATACCTGGTAGGTTAATTTAGGGAGTGCCCTTAAGTTGCAGAAGAGACCATGACAATTGTGATCAATAAGTATCACTAAAAACATCGTTACATATAAATACTTCCTTCAGAAGGAAATGTGGAATCAAGATTCAGTCAGTAAATAATTACTGTAAAATACAGTTCTAATAAATAATAATATACAACTGATGCAGCCATAAAATCTGTCAAGACTTCCAAACTTTGAGCTTTCTTGGTATTTACCCATTACGGAAAAATGGCAATATGTTCCTTCTCTGCCAATACTCAACCTATACTTTCAGTCATGAAGTTGCAAGATAAGGCACAGTGAACTACAGATTTCAATCATAAATTAGATCCTCCCTTAAGCAACTCAGATATTTTGGAAACCTAAGTACTGAAGTTGTGGGACACCCTATGTTATCCCTATGGAAATGGAAAGTCACACAACTAGCTAAGGTTTTACAGCACAGAAGTTGTAGCGACAGAAAAGAACCCAAATCTCCTCCTTTTTAAACATCTTCAACTTCTTGTTTTGTGATGTTACACTAGTTCCACCCATGCAGAAACACCCATTTTCTCTGTTCATGTTTTCTGCATACCCTAGATCATCTGTCTTTTGCACAGGAAAAGCTTTTCTCCTCACCATCCAAAAAATAAAAAAAACTTCAAGAGTAAGAATGCATTCCATCCTATCATTTTCAACAGCTATCAGAGTATTTTAATATGTTTATCAATTTAGGACCAGCCACTGTGCTACCTAAATATCTAATTATCTGGATTTTAAGACCAAGTTTAGGCAATTGCTTTGTTAAGTTGCTGGAAATTACTACAATATCTGCCGTTATGTAAAGAACATTTGAGAAATATAAATCATACAGCATTTGCTCTAGTGAGTAATCATGCAAAAAACCACAAACAGATAATTAAGTGATTCACTGTAAAACATGCAGAAAATTGGACAGGTGATTAATATAGTAGATTAAGTAAGGACACATGAAGGCATGCAGTTTCAGACTTGGTTTACCTTGTAAAAACAGGATTGTGTATACCATATAAATGTTCTTTATGATAACCATTATTACCATTTTCTGTACTGTAATAAAATAAATACACCAAGAAAGACCATGTTAACTGTAAAATGCACTATGTACAGTATGGCTTCTAAGACATGTACATGGATGATGGTACTATATGCAAAGATAAACTGTGTCTGTACAATAGGACATAACTTTTCCTTTATAACATTCAGGAACTATGGCATAATTACAATTTTATATTTTTTATATTTTTATATTCTCAAAAATTTAATCTATTATTTTGCTATTTTGGTTGAGTTGGATACTCTGGTAAAAGTCTGTTAAAATATAACATGTTACCTCTTTTGGAAGTAACAAGTTATATTAAAAACATAAACCCGCCCACCTGAATAAAATAATTTTAACAAATACCAGAAAAAAAAAGTCTTAGGTTTTCATGGGTATAGTTTCAACACTAAAACACACAGAAAAGGAGGAATAATTAAGTAGACACTAATCAGTGAGTAATTTCAGCTGTACATGCCTGTTTCTGCTCTTCTGACTTGTGAATGTGTATGAAAAATGATCAGTGTGACATTTGAGAAATGCAGTGCACAGGGTAACTGAACAATGAGCAAAATAAAGAGTAGAAAATAAAATAGTAAAAACAAAACTGGTGGGAAAATATGTAAGAACAGTTATCATAAAGTAAAATGCCAAGTCCCTGAGACAGAGGAACTGCAATTGAAAAAGGAAAGACTGGTTAGGAATAACTAAGACAGTAAGAAAGCAAATAATTCAAGGAAATTACAAAGCAGGCACAGTTCACTTTAACAGATTACTTAGCAGAGCTACTACTTGCACATTTGTAAGATATTAATATAAATTCTGTACATAAAGCTCTGAAAACCTCTCTCTGAAATGAGTTTCTCAAAGTCAGAGCTGGCAATATCTGCACAGAGTCATAGCAAGTCAAGGCAACCAAAGTCTACCTGCAAGAAGCACTCTGCAGGCACCAACCCACACTTGCAGTATTTCACAAGAATACGCAATTCTGACAGCAAAGAAGGTTTAAAGATTGTAGCGCCTTCATGTGGGACACTAGAAAAAACATTTCAATTCATTTGCCATTTAGCTTGCTTAGGAGTATATACTTACTCATCATATACATCCTCTGTATCCATTCTACGATAGTATTTGGAGAGTTTTACAGCAAAAATTATGGCAGGAATTAAAAATATTGAAGAGCATCCTAAACCAAACCAGAAGGTATTCTGAAACAAAGCAAAATCCAGGAAAAAAGATCACAGAGAAAATTTATCAGAAAAGTACTGAATCCTTGCTTGACATTCTAAGCATTGTTACTGGAAGAACACAGTAGAAAATAGTGACACTGGCCTTGTGGACTATCTGAAGCTATATATAGCATGGAACAGGGCACGTTAAGTATTCTCCACCATCAATGTGAACTGAAGTAAGAACACCACTGTCTTACAAATGTAAGCAAACCAAGTTTTCTCAAATTATAAAGCCATAACACCCTAAGAAATTATTTCAGCCTTAGGCTAGAAAGTATTTTTGTGTCTAAGCATTAATTTACTAGCCACATTATTTCTTCTTCCTTTCTTGATATTTTAAAGTAGTTATCTTTCTTACGGCTCTTGTCAAAAACTGAGTTTCCAGCACTTTCTCGAGGTAATTTTTAACTTGCTAACTGCAGCCTGTTTGTGTAACTAATTTCATTATCATACAGTTGAACTGAGTGATCACCAGATGTTAAAATGATGATTTTTCAAATTTGATTTGTATTGGCTGGAGGCATTTTAACATATAAGTGACTCAGATAAGTTCTATCATCATGAAAACTGTGGTCCATGTACCACCAGATGGTTAGTGGCTACACAAAGGAGGAGAGAGGCTCTGTAAGTTATGAGATAATCAATGAGTACAACATGATTCTGGCAGGATGGGAGATTTCATGGTTAAGCATTATCAAAGCTAGAGTGCTTTGGCTTTGACTGATTACATGCATTTACTGTTGATATAATTAAGACCTGGCTAAAAGTGCCATAAAGCTAAGTAATAGCTAGGAGATATTTTAGGTGGTTTCCAGGTATGTGGTTTCTTAATCTATTTTTGATCCATGCTGTCCTCTTTCCAAGCTCTTTTGCAAGATGAAAAAGCCAATATTACCCTTATATACTGCTACCAGTCATGCTCCACGTCTCCACGGTACAGGAATTAATCAAGATCTGTCTGCTACAAGTCAAGTGACAAAAAGTCCCTTTACCCCTGATTGGGGTTTTCTACATTCCAGGAAAGATACTTGAGAAAGCTTCTCCTTGGTATTTCTAACTCACTTACGGCTCTCTCCCCATCCCCTTATGTTAGAAATGGCTACAGCTGAAACTTCAGATCTTTATGCTTTTCCATTTCAACGTGGTTCAGAATCAAGCAATCAAACTGAAATCCACCCTTTCCAGAATTTTTATCCCAAAGTAGTAGTACTGTATTTATTTTGCAATTTAAGTTGAAAGAAATTTAGTAAGAACAGTTAATTTTACAGAACTCTTGCTAATAGAAGCCTAAGTTTAATGGGCACCTAAAACAAATCCAGCATTGGTTTGGCTTCAGACTTGACCCAGATGAGAACATTTTTTTCCTTGCATAACTTCAGATGTGATATTTTATTATCGTACTTCAGAACAGTCTAGTCGGAATAATTAAATGCAGATTTATGTTCAAAGAATTTGCCTCTTAATGCCCCAATTTTGAGTAACAGAAAATACTTCTTACCACAGAATCAGTTATATAGCTGCATAAAAAAATATCTACTGCTGTATCTATCACATTGGCAATAGGCTTGCATGTTGCTACCTCCATGGCAATCTGAAAGACAGATTAAAAAAAACAAACACAGTTTGATGTATCTAACAAAACAAAATAATCTCAAAACTCACTTACAGTTACAGTTACTGTTTACTGAATTGTTATCGCTCACCCTAACCAAATTCAAAATTAATTCCAGTAGGATATGCTATCAAGTGAACATACACATCTTTAAAACATCAGCTTGCTTTCTCAAAGGCTCCAGCTGAAGAATGAAAAATAAAACAAGATGCTAATGACATTATTGAACTAAGCAAGGTCAGGCTCAGTGCACTATTATCACAAATGGTAGATTTCAGGCTAGCCCTGGAAAAATGATACTACGTTAAATTTGCATTTTATTCCAATCAACACAACTCAGTATTTCTATTCTACTTCAAACACAACAAAACTATTTAGAGAAGACAAATTTTCCCCTTCATAATAAGTACAAATATCTTACAAACTGAAACTATAAAACACACTATCAGCATAGCATTTTTATCATTATTATTATTTAGCTTTTTTATGGGTTTTTTAAATAGACCTTCTCTCAATGAAGTAAATGCACCTTACCGACTCCTTGACCCACTCAATGTATTGCTCGAAGTAGCCAACTATGGTATCCATGTACTTTTTTGTCTCCTATGAACAGACAAAAGTAAGTGAACCTCTATCTCCACGACATCATAAAATAATGTACATTAATCAAATAAAGCTTACCTGGACAATAACTAGAGAAGCGTTGTTATTTATGAGAAGCTGAGCAGCATTAACAGCACTAATGACATTTTGCACCTTAACCTGGAGAGGAAGAGATGACATTTAATATAAATAAATCCCTTCCAGGCTGTTAACAATGGCTCCGCAGCCACTGTCAGTAACCTAGTCTCTTGATAAACCAGCATTACTCTCCTGCCAAAACATGCGACTCCAGACAGAACACGAGCCTCCATAAGGATTCATGATCATCTGACAAAATTCTCTCACTACTGACAAAGGAAGGTATCAGCAGTTATGAGCAGTATCTTTTCCTGGAACTTACCTAACTAATTTATATACCAGATCAACTTTCTTTTCCATTGTCTTTCCTTTTCTTAAGTGTAGAGATACTTTCATCAATGCATGTATACACAATACAGACACACACAGTGGGTAAGCCAGGGCAGTAACAGCTGGGTAGAACAGATATTTAAATCCCTGTTACTATCACAGGGTAATCTCTTCCAATAACAGAACAGTTAGAAATAGAGAAAGCTGTACTGAAAATACATGCCCTGCATATGTGGCGGATGGATTTAAAACACACAAAAACATCCCTGTTGCCAGAAAGAGAAGCCTACCATAAGTTCAGATGATGTCCGCTTCAGCAATCGAATGCTCTGATTTAACATGCTCTAGTAGAAAGGAGGGGGGAAGGATTCAAGTCATTACTACAGGTAAGAGCTCACTTGTTTTAACATTATGTGCATGCTTTGATCTTCTATAGATTATTTTGTTTCTAATACAACATATCGCATTATATATAGTAAGAACAGTTGTATTAAAACTAATATATTGTGTTTTTAATCACAGTATTTGATCAGTATTTCACCAACAGCACTAAGTAGTTACGAATTGTGTACTGGAAGACTTCAGATTTAACTAAAGTTAGTGGCAACAAACTGAGTAAGACAGAACAGTTAAAATCAGAACCAAATGTTCAGAGAATTGTATAACTGTGCAGTTTCAGAAGGGAAAAAGCACTTACCCTAGCTTTAGCATATTTCTTGACAGTCAGTTTTGTAAAAGGAAAAAGAGATGAGAATAATTAGGAGTAGATTAGGAAAGAATAGCATAGAATCAGAGTGGAACAGAAGATCTAATCCTCTTCTACAAGCGCGCTTTGATAGAGGCAGCAATACTATATCTGATGCCAGGATAAACTACAAATCTTCACATTGTGTCAGGAAAAAACCAACACCTAGCATGTATGAGATTCACAGCTTGATACAATACAAATCAGTGCCTGGCAATATCAGGCAGAAGCATTCCTTTCATATATTTTATAGCATCAATAAAAAAGATTTTTCTTTGGCTATAAATACTACTGTCAGGAGTTTCCAACTCCAATACTGTTAGGAGCTTGTTAACTCCAAGAAATAAAGTATGGAAGTGATAACTGCTTTTAGTACTGAAGACAAATGGTAAGCAAAAAAGAAAATGAGTGACTTAGGGTTAGAATTTTGTAAAGTTCTCCCCTGCTTCCATGAGGTCATGATTTTAGACAGTACTGTAAAATAGTAGTATTATAAAGAGGAAACTATTTATTAAACACATACTTTAACCAGACTACTCTTCAGTGACACAATGCAAATACAATCTGTGCTTATATATTAGCACAAGTCCAGATTTCTAAGCCATTTTTAAGAGATTTAGAGATTCATGTTTTCTACAAATACTGTTTTAATATTTTACCATAGCTTGCTCTAGTGGGACGACTTGTTGGTCATGAATCATTCGAATGCTGTTTGCATGTCCTTTTAAGGCATTTTCCAGAGCTCCTTTTGGCTGCAAAAAAAATGCAATTATGCAGTATTGTTCAGTAGTCTCAAAGCTTTCCAACAAAGCAAAAAACAATGAAAGCTGCACATTATACTCATCCGCTGCAGAACAGCTGATGCTAACAACAGGATACGGCAAATTGAATTCTTCAACATAAGGAGGGGAAAAATCACCATATTAATAATTCAAACCTCAGCAACCAAAACAGATATGATATACTGCTTTTCTGGCTACAACATTATCAGCACAGATTTAAGTGAAAATAATTTTCACATGGTGCACTAAGTCATTGTAAATACAGAAAAGTGAGCACATCCCCCTCTCACTCACCACAAGCCAGACTTCATCACAAGAACCCTGCAGCACAGCGCCCTGGCTAGGACAAGCGTTTCCCAGGCACGGGCACATGCTTTTGTTTTGGGCATGATGGAAGTCACCCTGAGGCACTCTCTGCCTTCTGAGGGGCACAGAAGTTTAAATATTTTCAGCCAGTAACTTGGAAAGGCATCTGTGAAGGGTGTTTTTCATTTTTGCAGCTCTCAAATTTCAGTCAGAAGATATGAGTTGGTGCCCCGGTTTTCAACCCTGAATACCTGTCTATAGCTCACACTTGTTGCGAAATACTGTAAAATTTGATTTTACTCTCAGAAATACATTTCCATTTCCTTTTGGTGGCAAAATCACTTGGCTCCCTGCATACACACTGAATGCACACTGCTAACTCCATTTGGAAAGTGTAGTAATGGCAGACCTCAATGCTCAGAGATGTGTTGCTTCCTGTGAAGTGTTCATGTAAGCAGTCAGCTGTGGTCACTGAGCACCTTCAGATGCTTCCTCTGCTGTACTGACACACTGAATCCACTTACTTAACAACACCTGTGAGAGGTACTGTTCCCTCCTCCATAGCCTGACCCCTTGGTTTGAGGCAATTTTTATTCCAGTTACTCCTTCCAGTGTAGAGTCCAATTTTGTGTAAGATGCCAGAAAATGCAAACTATACACCCAAGGTTAATTAATTCCAAAACTTTTTAGGTTTGTTTTTTTTTTTTGATTGATTGCTCTTGTAAACTTTAAGAGCTACCACTAATAACAAAGTGGGATTATAAAATATCCTTGGAAATCAGTATCAATTTTGAAACAATTTAACTTTTGTAATACATCATATTCTTGTGGAGGTTTTTGGTTGGTTTTTTGTTTGTTTGGGGTTTTTTTTTTTTGACAGTTTTCTTAGATATTTCATACATTATACTAAATAGCATCACAAGGAAGAAATAAAAATGTACACTGTGACACTGAACACATTTAATATTGCATTTTTCTTTATCTTTTATATGAAGAAATTACTTTGCCTGATCTCTTCTCAATTCCAATGCTTCCTTTAGATTCTATTATAAAAAATAATGAAAAGCCAATCTATTTTCCTTTATGGAGCTATGAAGAATATACCTTTCAAGAGACAGCTCAGAGCTGTTGTTCTACCTAAGATATAACATGTTTGAAGAACCTCAACTTTCACTTAGAAAATAGCATCAAAATAACAGCAAGTCTCCCCCCCCTCAATTGATATAACCTACAAAATTACACAGCAAAAATTGAAAATGAAAGTGAAGAGTAGCCAAAGCCACTGGTATATAAGTTAGCAGACAACCCACATAAGTAAACAGGCAATGTGCAGCTCACTCATGGTGCTTGGAGAGGATGCTAACTAAAAGACAAAAAACCATGAGCAGCCTAACCTTGACATGAGTGCACATGTGTCAGAAAAAAAAATGCAATAGGTGTGATCAAATTATGCAAAACACTGGAGTAAACACACTAGGAGCCTCTACTGGTGCCCTCCTCTCCCTGGAGAAGAATGGATATCTGATAAATTCCAAACAGCATGGTCTCACTCTGCTGTCTGCGTCCCTTAGTGATGGAAGCGACTGTAGCACGTGCACAGCATAACTATTTCCCCCACATCACAATGCAGGAATCTGTCCTGGGCCAGTGTCCAATCTAGTGTCCAAACCATGACTCTTGTTTTGCAAAATAAACATAAAATAACCTTGACATATATACAAACATGTCAACTGAATATTCACTGTCTGTTAACACAGCTGTGTCCTTCTGCGGAGTCATTTGCAGGCAATATTGTAGCTATACCCTCTGACCATTGTCCATGTGTCTGCACTCAAGAAGCCCTTCAGAGCAGACAGGATCTCTTTTGTGCATTCTCCCTCCACAATGGAGTTACAGTTCTCATTAGAGCCCTTATGAGTTGCCACAGTATTAAATTTATTGCTAATTGCAAAATCTTCTGCTCACTAACTGAAAGAAAATAAATTCAAATCATCTCTTCCATCATGATCTAACCAATTTTTCTTCCATCTGGGTCTCTAAAATGTAGACAGCATCATAGAAAATACTCAGAGTATCCCCTTAATTTCTTAAGCAGACAATGGAATTTAAGAAATTACACTTTAAAAGCAGAAACTGAACAACAGTTAGCATACTAAAATCAATAATTAGCAATATTTTAAATACAGGTCATATGCAACATTGTTCTTGAAAGTTTTTCCTTACACGACAATGCATCACGTTTATAAGTGTCCAAGGTGCAAGAATTCTCCCACAGAAAGTCTAAATACCTGGCTATATATTTATACTCATATAGTATTATAAATAATACATTTTATGTATTAGTCTCTCAGTGAATTAAACTTACCAGCTGGTCTGCTCTTGCTTCTAAGTCATTAGCAAATGAGAGAAGATCAACTTTGGTAACACTTTTGTTGATCTGAAACAAGGCAAAGAAAAAGACTATGTTATTATGGCATATACAAACTGTTTACATTTAACCACATCAGCTACTTTGTCCACCCTTTATTTCTTTAAATGCTGAAGTGCTTTTGCTCCAAATTTTGTAATTCTTCAAAACATGCCCTTTCACATAAAAGCAGATTTTTCTCCATCTTGCCCACTGTTAAAGAAACATTTCACTTCATGCTTTGTCACAGTCTTGTGTTTAGTTTACTACAGTCTCACCTCTGTCAAATACGCTGCAAAGTCTATTCCTTCTATTCCTGAAAAGCTGAAATTCAGAAGATTCTCTTTCCCAATTTCATCCAGCAAAATGACTTGGCTCAGGTTTATCTGAATAAGTTCAATTTGAAGTGCTACATCTTCTGTATACTGAGAGGGAAACAAAATGAAGCACAAAAGTAGTTTGCAGCCCATGCATATTCCTCTATAGCCACCTCACCTCCAAAAGCGTCTTACTTTTGCTGACTCATCACTTCCATGAAGAAGCACACGTTGATTTTTTGCTTGCATCAGTTTAATGCAATTAACTTTGATAGAACCCACCAGGTAATGTTCTTCCCTTTCCTGCAGTATCCAATCCAGCCGTGCCATGTTCTAACCAACTTACGCATCCTCCATACCAATGAATTACTTGTCTTCTGCTATGTTTTAAGCAGGCTTCTTAGAGAAGTACATCTCCTAAGAGGACACTGACATAAAACAGAATTCTCTTTCCCCTCCAGGAAATGTTATCCCTAAAAATTTTAACCTCTACCACCGGTCCTAATCAAGGTAAAGCAGGGAACCCAGTACCTGAGCTGTGACTAGGACAGACACTGCTGTATTAGCCACAGGACTGGATGAGACTTCTCTAAATATGTTCAGTGATGAGTAAAGATGATTTGCTTATGTTTACCTGACATCTTCCTGCACTGCACCCAGATCTAAAATATTACCTGCCCTGTACAGACCGCAGAGCAATAGATGAGGAACCTGGAAACCTGATTTCCTTTCCAGTCTCCACCACTAGTCTGTTGCAGAAACACAAAATAATTTTCCCTCTTAATTGAATCTTCCCTGTTCATTTTGGTTGTATATTATTTGGGGCAGAGACTGTATCTATTAAACGTGGGTACAGTGCCTGGTAGAATGGAATATGAGTCCCCTAGGAGTTGCTGTAATGCAGATCAGTATTATAGGCAACCACAAAATGAGTACAGTCATGTAATGACAGTGCAGTCATGTACCATTACAGCTTAACTGAAAAGATTTTCTTTTATCCCAACCCCTTCCTACCAAAATCAGAACCATTTTTAGGAGCACAGCCTATCATATCCTGAATCAACACAAATCTGACTGGAATCAGAAGAGAACACACCAAGAAAGGCATTTATATAAAGAACAAGACTCTCATTAAACACTGCAAGCAGTGTTTGGAAGATGCTAGACTTGAATCTCCTATGCAAGTTCCAAAATTAAAAACAACATTGTTGTCAGTACTCATTAAAAAAAAAAACAAAACAACAAAAACCCACATCAGAAAACCTTCCATGGCCCACCGAGACTGGTAAAGAACATCTTATTTGTAAATAGATTTCTTTCTTCAAATTACCTTGGACAGTTCTTGACTCCTTGCATGATGTATTGTCTATAAAAAACAAAACCCCAAAAAAACCTAGACATGCTGTACTGTGTTTAAGAGTAAACACCTCTCCAGCCTTCAAAAATAAACATGAACTCACTCATACTTTCTTTACTTACCATACTAACATTGAGAAATTCATCAATATCAAAGAGGTGTTCTAGGTGAAGGGAAGTATAAATTCCTTTGTTTTCCTTGCAATCACTATCAAAATAAAAATACGCATATCAGCCTAAAAACCACCTTGAGGACCAACTGTTAAACAAAAGATTAACAATGCTTTTATATTCTAAGAAAAGCAGACCCTTAAAAAAAAGTTCTGGCTATATTTTTGAAGCACAGCCCATAAGAAAGCAAGTAATTAACAATTTCTGCCAGTCTCAAAGATGCAAAATGGTTTTTTCAAAGACCTCAACTAGTATCCTTAGACAATATTTCTCAAAGACCACCTCTAATAATTCATTACAGGATAAAATTGCTTTTGCTAGTGATTCACTAGAAAATTGGAATGTCTCCTGGAACACGTGTGATTTTTACATGTGCTTGAAATATGAAGCATGGATAATACCACAAAAAATACGTATAAATTGAATTAAACCTTGCCCATAACTTTAATACCTGTACACTTCTTCAAAAGTCAAGTTAATATTCGGATTTTTAAACAGGATGCCAGAAAGATAGTTTTTCCAATGTTGATTTAATAAGTAGGGAGTATCCAAAACCTAGAAGACAAAATTCAGTAATGTTACTCTAATTCCAAGTTTTCAATTCATTAATTTATTCATATGTGCTCTCTTGACACATACCCACATTTAAGTTTATCACCCACTAATGGAAATACAAGCAAAACAGTGAATTCAACCTCTCTGTTGCAGAAAGTGAATATTAAAGCTCCATATCACCAAGAAATGCTGAAAAAAATTTGTCTCCAAATGAAGACAGGCATGCAGTATTTACATTGCAAAGCAAATTAAACCAAGAAAGGATTAGTGTTTTTATTTGGTGTGTAAAGGGAAAGTAAAACCAGATCCAAACTCACTTGAAGTGTCCCATAAAAAAATAATATGCCATACATAACTGACTAGACCATCGGGACTCATGGGGACTCTATTCATTGTTTAATAACTTGAATAACTTCACCTTGAATAAACTTTTATCTTCAAAGGGCTCACAGACCAGTTTTTCAACATTTCCACCTGTGACAAAAGTGAGCAGCACTACAATCATCAGCACCCAGGAGAAAAGAAAACTGAATCCAACACCCCTGAAAAAGAAATAAGTCGAGTAAGTTTTTGCTTTTTAAGAACAAAGTATATATACTTCCGGCAACAGTGAAGCCAACAGTTCGCAGCTATAACAGAGATATAAAAACTGATAGATGGTTGAAATACTTAAGTTTTCCAAATATGTTCTTGCCCTCTGAAACATCATATAAATTTAATCACTGTAAAGTCTTCAGCTAAAGGGCATCTAAAATGCTCACATTTGCATTTGGCATGCAAAATCTTTTAAGAGCTAAGTTTAAGAGCCACAAGAGCATATAATTTTCTTTTTTAAATTCAACTTTCTAGCCTTGTGATCTAAAAATAGTTTTAAGACAGATTTCAGATCTTCTTTTGCACCCAACAGAACTTGCATTAAACCACTACTAGGAATTTCCAAGAGCAACCTCAAATCTCCTAAAGTGCTCTGAGAAAGTCAAGTGTTTCTTGTCTCCTCACATGGCTTTTTTTTTTCTTTTGAGCAAGTTCTCAAGTGTACTAAAAAGCTATGAATTCCCTTTATATTTTCAATTATCTGTTCCTAGTTTTTGCAGTTTCCAAATGAGCTTATACAGAAATTCATTAGCTACAGCACTTGCCTTAAAACAGTAGATTTAGAGGTTTTACCCTTCAGCTATGATCCTCAATGAAAGAGCAATCCAAAATACCCAAGTCCCTCAGTAGAAGTCTGTGAGATTAGTATTTATTTTTAGTCTATTTTTTTTTCAGCACATATACACAGAAAACTAAACAAACTCTTTTTATACATATGCCCTTCAAAATCAATAAAAACAACCTTCTACAGGTACATTTATTTTAATTTTCACCACTAAGTGAAACTTACGCCATAAGAAAGTTTCCTCCAGTGTTGGAGATGCAGCCTCTGGTTGTTGGAGAAGCATGTTTATCATAACCACAGGTGCCACATAGCAGTCCAAGATAGTAAAAGACCAGAATCAGGACCACCATGCAGCATAGAACAAGACATCCCAGCCACCTAAGGAATAAAAACCAAAGTGCTTGGTTATTAGCATGCAAAGCACACACTGGAGACCTGCAGAACACATCAGGCAATACTATATTCCCAACTGGCCCACTCTTGATTCTGTTTGAGCAACAAATGTTAGCAATGAAAAAACGCTTTTCCTACACTTGTATTTACCTTGGGCCAGAACACAGAATCATAGAATCATTAAGGTTGGAAACAGCCTCTAAAATCAAGTCCAACCACTGCTGCTGGATTACAGACAGCTGCTACTGAAGGGTCAGGGAACAAACACCACAGGAACAAGGTGTTCCCAACTCCAGTTACTGCAGGGGGACTGTACTGAAGCGCCAAAGGGTTCCAAGAGGACCAAACAATGACTCAGAGAAGGAAGATGCTCAAACAGTAATTTATTAAAGAAACAACAGAGAAATCTATCAATGTGGACTGGCCATTGGTCATTAAGTACATAATTGTTCTTACTGTAAGGTTTACTACTTTCTGCACACAATGCGTTAGGCTTGTAATTGTAAATAACTGTATTTAAGGCTATTAAAATTTAGGCTTTGTGCATCTGTGCCTGAATGCTTTCAATATATGGAGTAGTTAATAGAACTTATTCAGGAGTAAGATCTTGGATAGGAACTTAACTTTCATTTTTATTAATTAAATCACATAACAGTTTTATCTGTCCACGTATTTGGAGCACATCCATTTAATCACACATTTGATATCTCATTCTAGCCTTTCACCCTCTCCTAATTCCCTCTGCTCTTCCTTTTCCCTTTTGTTGTCACTTCTCTTATATTATATTCCTTAAATTCCTTTTTCTCCTCCCTGTACCTTTCTGGAGAGAAAGCAGCAACCAGAAAAACCAGAGAAAGGAATATCATAATGAATATGCACAGCCAATAAAGAGAAACAAAAACATTAGTGCCGACAGGCATATTCATAAAAGAATATTTATTAAGAACTAAAAATAATACATCTGTAATTAAAAAAGAGATGGACAGAAAATAATTTGGACAACTACAGGCTCTTTGGTTTCATTTGTATTTCAAGCACTAGCACATTAGGTTTTACAAGAATGGGTATTTAAGTGCCAGTAGATGAGATATATTTGTCCACTTTTTTGAATCTAAACACAAGATTAACAGAGGCATACTGTGGCAGAATGAAGCAATATATTTATTTGGTTAAATGCAATCTGAGCTTCAAAGAAAATGCTGATAAATTTGTCAAATTAAGGCTCACCACAAAACCTGAGAGGCAAAGAATGGACTAAAGGTAAGGTTACAAGTAAGGTTCTTAAAGTTCAGTCTTCTGCTCACTTCTATTTAACATTGCATTAAAGCCACTATTACACTTATCCTGTAGCAGTGAATATGACACAAAGACAGAAGCAATTATTGATACAGGAACAACTGAAGCGTCAACATATAGGGAGAACTTTGTGAGCTTGAGGACTGAAATAACTAAAACTGGACAAAGTTAAATGGTATGAGATAAAAAGTTTTATGCTTCAAAATTATTCCTCATTAGAGTCGCACAAGTCTCAAATAGGAAGAATATGTTTTTCTCAAGGTACAATCAACCCATGCGCTCACAGGGACAAGTACTACACCAGTAGGAAGAAGCATGAGTGCACAAAGATTTACCAGGTGTGAAGCAGAATCCCTGTTACTCTTCCTCTGTGGTAAAAAGGGTGCAATGAAAAAGACCTGAAGGCCTACAGAGTAGAAACTACTTCTTGTTCTGTAGTGGAACAGCACCCAGTTGATGAGCTGCAGTTTTGGCTTTTACCAAAATATAGTAACAAACAATTGCCTTATGGCATCTTTGTTTCACTGTGTTCATCATTAATAGTTGAATTGCCTTTACAGAATATTAAAATATTACAAAGTATTAACAACAGGTAGCAGTTCACTCCTGCCTTATTTCCTGTACATACCTGTAGAAATCATACTGCTCCACTACAGGAAAATATTCTTGAATGTATGCTTCACTCTGTGCTAGATATATTGTCAAATCTGCTAAAATCTTCTGAACAGGGAGTGTTTTTGTGAAGGCAGTGATATTTGAACCAATGGATTCGAGCACGTTTTTGATATCTAAAAGAATAAACACATTGCACTGTTACAGACTGACAGAAGACATGTATGCATTATAAAATGCTATCAAGTCATTTGCCACATGTAACAAGCAAGCCATGAAGACAAGCGTGAGGAAGAGACAAGCAGGCAATAAAAACACTGAGCTTCAAAGTAACACACTGGCATTTTAAAATGCACACTTTATTATTAGCATTCAGTTTAATGATGAAAGATGTAGATGTTGAGCCTGAGTTCTCTCTTTCCTTTCGTTATAATGAATATGTCACTCTTTATCTAGCCAGCTTAAAACTTGCTTTTCATGCAATGCTGCAAATGGTAACACTGAGCAAGACAATTAGCCACTAAGTTTATGAAGACGACCAAAATTTATTTCTACTCCATCCCTTGAGATTACAACACTGTGAAAGAAATTAGACTGCCTATATTGAGACTCTATACTAGTTATTTTCAATCCTATTAAAAAGATTACTTAAATTCATTCCAGTAAATTAGCAACACTCTTGAGATAATGATCAATTAAGCCTTTTTTCCTCAAATTATCAATGAATATGCTACCCTACACTTAAAGTTTACCCTCTACTTACACACTATTTAGATACACAAAGATATTATTAATTTCCTGAGTATAGATATTGTCTGTTTGTAAAATGTAGTTTGTGTTTACTCTTCCCCTTCTTTCAACTTGGAACATACTTGAAACAGCAGGATGTATAACTATAGGTTGCTATTTAGTAGTACGCAACACCTTCCTCTTTCTCAAACAAGAACTGGACAAGTTTTTGGCTGTTAGTTCTGATCTTTCCTCTTCTAAATTCAACCAGGTACCAAAACTCTCTTCTTCTAAAAATGTACAAATAAATGTATTTTTTTTTTTTGAGTAAAACTTTTTTTTTAATTTGATTTGTAACTCAAACTCAGTTTTTATAAAAACAAAACCCCAACAATTTATAAATAAATAAATTAAGATGGCCTATCTGTGTTTAAGCCTACCAGTAGATACTGAAAATCTGCAGCAGATTTCTTAATGAAAATCATAACATCAGTTTTAGAAAACTGTCTCATTTTAGGCAAGTTCACACAGTATACTATGCCTGTATATATACTGTGCTCTATTTTGCCCAGGAAAAAAAAAAAAAAAAAAAAGAAAAAAAAAGAAAAACTTACAAGGAACAGCTGTTTATATATGCAGAACAGGTCCACAATGCAAGAACAAAAATTAAAACAGATTAGTATACACACACTATGCTCAAATGTCAATTGTCCAGGTACTGTCAAAGAGTAACAGTTAAAGCCCGAGTAACAAAACAATTAAGACAGACATTGAAATTATCCTTAAGGCATGCCTTCGCCATTCACTACATTTTAATACAGCAGCAGGCAGGTTCATTGTTTTTTTTAACATCACACTCCTAAATATGTCAGACACACATCGGTCAAGGAAAATTAGCTCTTCAACCAAATAAAGATAAAGCATCAGTGAGCGGCTGAGATTCCAAGATTTCTCATTACTTGAGCAGTAAAAAGCCTAACAAATAAAACTCCTCCTTAAAATACCATATGGTCTATTTTTAGATTTAATTGTGAGTTCTCATTAAGACACAGTTGCTTTCTATGGGTTTTTTTGTGGCAACAAGTTTTTTAAAAGTATTAAGTTCTACATTTCCATTTTTAACGATCTTTAGCCCAGAAAATGTATTACTAATAAAAGCAAAACTCATCAGTAAGTGATGTAAAAACATCAATATTGAACAATGAAATTGAAAAGATAGTTTGACCTCACCTGACAGAATGTTCCTGGTTTGATTCACCACCAAATCAGGAGTATCATTAAATGCTGCATAACCCTAAGAAGAAGAGTTGGAAAAATTTTAAGTTTCTCATTGCCAAATTATTTGCATTTTTTTCCCTTTTATACAAGGGGTTAAAGTATGCACATGCTAAAATGGTAATACTATGAAAAATATATTTTATCACTGCACATTAGAAAAGGTCAAAGCAAAATAGGAACTCGAGTATATTTCAGATTCAGTTTGCTCTCCAAGATATTCCTTGAAAGAAAAAATAATCTACATTTAAGGACACATGCATCAGTCACAATCATCTCAAACTTTAGAGGACTGCTGCCTGTCCAGTCTCTCTCATACACAACTGAGAATGCACATACAAAGACTAAGTGAAAGGAGTTACTGTGTACCAGTCAAACACCTCCTCTCTGCAATTCTGTGTCTTCTTAACATGAAACTCACGATACAATGAAATCCATCTGCCTCTAAAGACATCATTGCAATGCTTTCTTTAGTGAGAAAGGGAAAGAAATGGTCTAAGCCATGGAACCAAGCTCAGTAGCTCATCTGGACAGAAAGCAGAAGCCACTGCAGTGGACGCTTCAAGTCCTCCTGCAGGCCTCATCACTTCAGAAGCAGGCAGGGGTCTGAGCTCCCTATACACAGCCTTTGGTTTCAGAAAATGCCTTCTATTCCTAGGAAACGTTTTCAGATTGCTAGATTTTTAAACTGCCCAAACTAAGCCATCTTTCCTAGGTGAAAATCAGGGTGTTTTGTGCATAGTCTTGCAAAAATACTAACAGTAACTATATTAGGTCCATTGCACCAGATTTAATATCAAATATGCACATAAAGAATTTGAAAGACATATATCAAAATAGCTAGAACACAATACAACTAATTAGGAAAGTGTGGATTTTTTTTCCTTTAGTTTGAATCACAAAAATATAGAGCATGCTAGTAGATCCATGTTTCTGCCTTTTTGTTTTTTAAGGATTCTTCTTTCAGGCAGACAATTAGCAACACATTTTTGATCTATAGTATCCTTGGGATATAAAGCACTACATTTCAAACACTAAATCTTGGACAAACAATGGAATAATAAGGAGAGATATCCACCATAAGGCAGGATGAGGCAGGAACAAGAGAATTCTGCTTGAGAAAGCCAAGGGAAAACAAGTGATACATAAGCATCCCAGTTTATTAATTAACAGTTTACAAGAAACGTACCTTTTGAACCAGACTAGAAAGGTCTATTTTAAGGACATCATTGACCTTGGCAAGCTGTGAGCTCACTCCCGGCAACTAGGAAGCAAAAAGCATTCTTCAGTCACATCAAAGTAGTAGTCTTACTAATTTACTAAATGTTTCGAAGATAGGAGAGAGGGTAAAGGAACTATAAAGACAATTCACAGCACTATCGTTTTAGCACACTCCTGAAACCTTTGCTGTACAAAAGTAAAGCTTAACCTCAGTATTTTTGGGAGGGCAGATTATTTCACTGCCCAGAGCAGCACTTTAATGAAGCTGCTTCACACACGCTTTATCTTCTTCTAAACAGAAGATGAAAACAGTGTCTGGAATTACCCAGAAACACAGAATAAGGGAAGGCCACTTATCTCACAAGTGACAGCACACACTGAATCATTAAGTTGCAGAGATACTACTGAGCTTATTCAAGGCAATCACACTGTAGGAGTCTGAAAAACATTCTCTTACCGCACTAAAATTGGCATTGATGTTCAGTTGATGTAATGAATTCCTGATGATATTGCAAGTTGAGGCAGCCTGAGCCACAGAGCATGCAGAATCATTGAGGGTGTTGTTTAGGTGCTTTTTAACATCTGTCAAGTTTGCATGAAGCCGCTCTGTTCCCTCCTGCAAAACTTCTACAGAGACACTCACGTTTTCCAGCGCTTCCTTCGTTTCTCTGATGGCTGCAAGGGTGTAAAGTTTTTTTACAAAAAACTTAAGTTAGAAATCAGTCTATAGATACAGATATGAAGAGAAAGTTCACTTGTGTAAATGCTATGATATTCTTAACAATACTGATCTAAATAACCGTACCTCCCTCCCAGAAAAACCTTCTAGCACAGAACATGTTTTTATTGCACATAAAATACATCACTTACATTTTCCTACAAATTAATGTGCTCAGGCTTCTGAGATTCTATACACTTCCAAGATGACTCTTTTCTACCCTTTCCCCACCTCTCTTTATGTTTTCAGTAAAGAACTTGTTAACGCTTGGTCATAAGAAATTAAAAGAAAGCCCATATCCACAAAGCAGTATTTTCAGTATTTTGTTTATAATCCAACTCAGAAATTACGTAGCTGCAAAATGAAAAGGGACCATGTTGCATCAGCAAGCATTAATAGGTGTTCAACACTGGCTTTAGATTTCATCCCAATTACACTAAACCAAAAAAAACCAACCACTGAACAGGTGTTTAGTAGACAAAAAACCACAGATACAACTAAAAATACACAAGTCACAAAAATAAAGTGCACTTCACACAACACAAGGTGTATTTTTTACCTTTGATAGCCCTTTCCACTTTGACTTCAAGACAAATAAGAGAAATAAAGCAAAAAAAAAAAAAAAAGCAAAATGATAACGAGTGAATGAGAAAGAATTCATGAGTAAAAAAACCAAAGTGATTCAAGTTCACAGATCCCTTTCCCTTTGCTCTACACGCTGTATCTGTTCCTGGAAAAAAAAAACCCTTAGATGGAAAAAAAATAATAAAAGGGTACTTTCTTTAACGGGAGACAGAACTAAGCATGAGCAATGCTAAATTAAAAGATACAATGAAGACATGATGGTTAACCCTCTCATAATAGTCTTTGCAGTGTATAGGACCGGGCCATTACATGTTCATTCCCTGATCTGTTGAAGACTAACCTGCAAAGAACTATGGACAGCTCTTGAAGTACAGTTCTCCTAGTCTCCCTTATATTCAATGGAAAGGGACAGTGACCTGAGCAGGGAATTAAGATTTCATCTCTCTTCGATGACTGCTGAAACTAGTTATCAACAGTGTCACATAAATATCAATTTAGTTTTTAAATATATTTACAAACCTAAAAATATCTGAAATCCTCAGTTTAAAAGAAACATCAAGGCATGTAGAAAAATGTTAAGCTGAATCATGGTACTGCATAAAGCCATCCATGCTGTGTGGTAGAAAGATGATGCCTGTTTTATCATGGCAATAGAACACTAGTGCAACAATATGTACATCTTTACCTCCTGCCATTGTCAGAGCCGCATCAAGTGCGGGACGCACTTCTTTTCCCAGCTGTTCTTGAACTCTACTTCCAAGCAGAGGTCCAACATCTGTATTATGAAGAGATTAAAAAACCTATTACACACTAGTTCCACATAAACTATCTCTTAGCACAGGTGTTTTCAGACTCTTACTTAACAAAGTATACATATATTACTAAAATTCTCTAAGGCCTGACAGTCAGAACTTAGCGACAGAAGGTAACACAGGAACACAGTTCTCCTTCAGGTAGCTACAAACCTATAAATGAAAGCAGTAAAATCAAAATATGGCAGAGAATATTCACTAGCACTTGATCATATAGGTAAAGACACATAACATTTCAACAAACTCCAAAATATGTATTTCACTGCATTTACTACATTTTTGGAAATGGATGTTTTTCCCCACAATCTATCTTAAAGAGGTCCAACATCTCAACAGGAATTTTGTGGCACACTCTTTCACTACACACTGGTTTTGTAGTGCAAGAGAAACAAGAAGATGATTTTTTTTTTCCTTTCTCCCATTCCTCACATATCCAGCAATGTCAAGGTCACCTAAAACCCAGACCTACCAGTCATCTCTGTTGAAATCCCTTAAGTGTGTTAAGCACACGTCTGCCAGTCCCTGCCCATCATGCAGTGCATTCAGGACTGATGCAGGCTTCATGCTTACCCACTGCTATCCCCACCTCCAAACTCTCCTGCCTCGCTGCTCACAAATAGAAATTAAGCTTAGTTTAGCAAGAAGACAGACAAATGCTGAACAAAGTTTGGTGAAGCATCTTAATGTAACATATCCTTTAGGTAGTCGCTGGGTCCCCTCCCTTACAGATCACAGTAAACAGCTTTTTGAGGTTTTCTTTTTTTGCTCTTAATGACATGGGAATATCACATGGTACAGAAGCATGCACTGCTGTCAGCACTGTCATGTCTGACTTGGGACGAGACTTTTTATCAAGCAGAAAAGACTTTTCAGCATTTCCTTAGGGTGTGTAAACTGAACTCATCTACATTTCTCTCGAGGTTTATGCTACTGTCAATTCCCTTAGAATGAAATTATTTTGTCCTCAGGTGTCACACACTGAATTCTGGTATTTCAAGAAAAGAAAATCTATCTTTATTTATTTATGAGCACTCTCATCACAGATCCAGCTAGGTTTCTGTTAACTAATATATTAAATTGGCATTGAGAACAAATAAATATTTAATTTGAAATTCCATTTGGAGTGCCTGGCAAGCTACAAGCTAGTACTTGAAATTTAGATGTCTTATTATTATTATTATTATAGAATTAAAGATGATACACATTTTTTAGACCAGAGTGTTCCTGCCTAGAATTATGTAGGAAGACTACTACTACCACTGGGCTGCATCAAAAGAGGGGTGGCCAGCAGGGCGAGGGAGGTGATTTTCTCCCTCCACTCTGCCCTTGTGAGGCCCCATCTGGAGAATTACATCCAGGCCTGGAGCCCCCAGCACAAGAAAGATGTAAAGCTGTTGGAGCACGTGCAGAGGAGAGCCACAAAGATGATCAGAGGGCCCAGAGCACCTCTCTTACGAAGAAAGGTTGAAGGAGCTGGGCTTGTTTAGCTTGGAGAAGAGAAGTCTCCAGCGAGACCTCATTGCAGCCTTTCAGTACTTGAAGGGAGCTTATAAACAGGAAGAAGAGCGACTTTTTACAGGGGCAGATAGTGATTGGACAAGAGGAAATGGTTTTAAACTAAGAGAGGGGAGATTTAGGTTAGATATTAGGAGGAAATTTTTCACCCAGAGGGTGGTGAGGCACTGGAACAGGTTGCCCAGAGAAGCTGTGGATGCCCTATCCCTGGAGGTATTCAAGGCCAGGTTAGATGGGGCCCTGGGCAGCCTGATCTAGTGGCTGGCAACCCTGTCCACAGCAGGGGGGTTGGAACTGGATGATCTTTAAGGTCCCTTCCAACCCAAGCCATTCTATGATTCTACTGCTTTCACAACCACATTCAACTTACTTTAGGAGCCTCATATAGTTTGACCCCAGCAACCAGTGACTCTTGAATTCTCACCTGCAGTGAATGTGATCAGTCCTTCCTATTATTATGAATTTTGGAAAGTGATGCTTAAATTAAAAAAAAAAAAAGAAACAAAAATAAAAACCTCAGTGGTTTGGTTGTTTCTGTTTACTGAGATCATTAAAAGGTGATGCCTCATATTGCAACTGTGCTGAAGGGGAAAGTGCAGCAGCTGTATTTCAAGTTTTATCTCCTGCTCTTCAACTGCTCATTCTGAAATGGCAAATACGTTAAGCAGCTTTAGAAAGATAAGCTTATACCTCAACTTCTAGCTGAGCAGGGGACAAAGGTATAACAACAAAAATAAACAAATACAGAGATCTCTCACTGGAACCATCAAAACAGCTAATAGCTCTGTTCCTTGACAGTTGGCTCCACAGTTAAAAACTGAGGAATAATATTCTAATGTGGTAGTTTCACAAAAAGCATTAAGTATTAGTGGTTACTGAACTATAAAAAGGAAAATAAAATATTAGTCTGACTTTTTGTATAAGCAATTTAATAAAAGATTTATTTCAGGAAACAGTATGCATTACACCAGCTTTGAAACATTTTACATGAAAAGAATTTTAGGTTTTAGTCTCATTTACCACTGAGAACAGCACTTCTGCTTGAAAACCATATTCTCATAAAACTTCACTTTGCATTATGAACTGTTTATATCATCTTATTGAAGTCTTTAAATACACATCACTAACCTCCTTTAAATCAAAGTACTTACTATTTAGGTCAGAGAGCGCTTTATCCTTAGTTGTGTTATACTGGCTCACCAAGTAGTCAATTTGCTGAAAAGAAGATGATAAAAAAACCTATTAAAATAATTGGAAAAAAGTAATGCTTTTAAATAGTGAATGAAGCTGCCACTTTGAAACAATCAAAAATATTTGTGTAAACTCTCCAAATCCTGCCTCTCTACTGTTTTCAGTTAACTAAGTATTTTAAAGCCTTGCTTGGCAGAACCACATGTAATAAAAGATGCGTTTAATTGGGAAATCTACTTAACTGGAACATCTCTCGGGTAAATGATTCAGCTTAAAAGTCTTAAGTAGCAGGAACTGTGGCCTTAAAATGCTTCAAGTCACACAGACCAATAAGGTTTTGCACATCTTCATCTCTGTTATTTGAGTTTCTTGTGGCATTAGTTCCTCCTTCATGGAGAGACACGTGGCAAGGTGATGGGGTGGTAATTTTGAAGCACTTCACCAAACAGACTGGCTTGCACCTAGGCAGCCTCTCAGAGCTTCTGTTGCAGAAAGGAGGTGGCTGCTCTGCCTTAATGCAAATGGCTTTCCCTATCCCCAGGTGGATTTGTCCCACTCACAACTTGAGCTATACCAGGACACTATGACAATATGAAACAGCAGTTATCACCAGATCCTGGGTTTGGACAAAATGCCATCAAAGAACCATCCCTAGTGGAAATCTTACTATACTAATTTTGAAAAGCCATTAAATAACCTCCACTGATTTCTGCATGTTTCAAATAATGCCTTATGAATCCTACCCCAATTGACTTAAAGTAACGTATACGGTTAACACACTTGACAAATGGGGTTCCAATTTTAAGTGTGACCCAAATGTGTACCAAAGTGTATCTGGCTTGCAGTCTCAAACCTTCCGTGGAGTAAGGAAGAAAATAACAGACAAAATCCACCCTCAAAACAACCTATTGAGCATAGAGCAGTGGATGTAATTAAATGACAAAATATGAGGCAGAACTCCTTTTTCTAAAAGAGGAGAAAAAAACTGAGCACTTCTTACTAAGGCAGCCATAGGTATGTTTTTGTTTGTTTGTTTTGTCTTCCTAAGTAACCTGAGGACTAAAATTTTGCAGGGCCACAGCAATGTCACAGACAAAAGGCGATTCTGTATGACTAATAGTGTTATCACCCAATACTCAGTCTGCAAATCTTCTATGACATGAACTCTTAACATGTGACTCCTTTTTGCAAATCCTCTTACATGCTGTACACCTCATACTGACGAGTCAAGGACATCAGTTAGGATTTCAAAGCTTTATAGCCAATTAGTTGGATTCTACAACATTTTCAAGAAGCTGAAGCCCTTCTCCTGTCCTTAAGGAATTCTTAAAAATGTGTGTGTATACATGATACTCAGGTACCTCGTCTGTCAAAATGACTTAGAAGATATATCTGATGATTGCATCAAGTGCCATCAAGTCTAAAACAGAAAAAGTCATATTCCTGCACAGAAACTAAAAAGCTGCTACCTGAGACTTTGAGGAAGCCCTGGCACAAACGTTCAAGTCCTAACACTTTTAAATACAGTAAGTCAGATGTTTTTATTAACATTTTAGCTAGTGTCTATTTTTTTCCTCTATTAAGACAGTTACTTCTACGTAACAGATTTTCTGCTCCCACATTTCCTGTTGTTGGCACTCAGCATGCTGTGAAAGAGTCTAGTGGTTTCTGTTGCAACTGGATTACATCTTTCTGTGTAAAATTACTCAGCCAGCTCCAGACTGACAAAAGGCAATCTCCTCAAGAGAGACTGTTAGCACCTTCACTTCCTGCAATATACCTCCACCACTGGACTGTCACAATACCATGCACAAATGAATAACTGTATAGGGAACAACTCCAGATATGGAAACATTTAATGGCATCCCCCAGATGTCTTCTGTTCTCATACAGTCCCGTCAGCAG
>NW_010295130.1:32128-43381 GCF_000700745.2 Antrostomus carolinensis
GAGTTACTGTGACTGGGATGCTACCACATTTGTGGATCCCACATAATTGTGTGAATTCCACCTATTTCTAATTTATCAGTCATGTGCAAGTAAAACAGATTAATTACATTAATTTCAATTAATTAAAATTAATGAAAGCCAAGATAATAAGGCTGATGGACTTTTTTCCCTCCTAATCCATAAAGAATTGAAATTTGTATGTGGGAAAGTTTACAAGTCTTCCTTACTAGAATTTTTGTTTTTCTTTCAATGCAAAAGAAGATATGCAGAGGACTGCTTTGGGGACTTTAAGAAAAGTAGAAAGGAGAGAATCTTTCCTGCTCAGTATGGCACAGTATGACACAGGTTTAAAGAAAAAACAGTCAAAAGTACTTCTGGAAAAGAAGTTATTGTAGCTCACTCCCAGAGCACATACAAATAAGTTCAAAACACAAGGAAACAGCAAAGAGCAACAAGAAATACAAGTTGTCATTATTGTTTTTTAATATGCATTCCCTTTAAAACCATATTTTTTTCAAAATTATTCTCCTTCTTCTAGCAATCTACACTAGTTTAGTAGGAGGAAATGGGACTACAAGCACCATCACAGCATACTTCAGGAGTACAGCTCAAAAGTTGCTCAAAGAATGCTGATCCATCAGGATAACTCCCAAACATTTACTGCTACAAGAAAATGTCTAACCTTGCATCATTTATTCTACTTTGTGAGACTGACACACAAATAAACAAAATACTGCAAGTGTGATTTATACCCAATAGAAAGAAGCAATTATTTTCCACAACACCTCTTCCCTCCCACTCCCATTCCCCATAAACAAAAAATTCTTTACCGCTGGAGTGTTGTTAAGGAAAGTTTTCAGATCTTTAAAATTACTGGTAACCAGTTTCTTTGATCCTCGGACTTGATTAGTTAAATGCTGGTTGGCAGCATATGCACAGAGCACTCCAACACTACAAAAAATACAGATAATAGATATTTATTATTGTAAATGCCCATTCTGACATAAAAAAAGAATAAAAAAAATTACAGCAAAAAGTGTCAACATTATCAAAATAAATTGTCACACTCTCTTTTTCTTACTAAACGTTCTCACATACACCATTAGGCAGAGTAGAGGAATTAGTCATAGGGGCTGATATTGTACTACTAACAAAAAAAGAAGGGAAAAAGTGATGCTAACTCAAAGTCTTCAGAAGTTATTAATGTACAGCTATTGATACTGTCAGAAATTGTGTATAGCCTACATCAACTGTACAAGACTTAGAAATGTTGGGCTCTTTTACAAGTATCATTAACCTTGACACAGCTACAAGCAAATGCTTTAAAATAACTGTAAAGAGAAATATTTACATTTGAAAACTTCAGCAACATTTACTCATAATGGTCCGATTTATTTACAGAATTGTATAGAACTTTTCAAAGCACAAGAACAGTCCCCCTTAATGTTAAAATAATATATAAGCACTTCCTGATAGTAAAACTAAAGGTGGAATGGGAGCTAGAATTCCACTCAGCACTGTTACTGATTATTTTCTATTTGATCATTCCCCACTGTAAAATTCTAATTACAGCATCGCAGATCTGCGCAAACAGTAAGTAAAAAGGCAATTAGAAGTCCCATGAGAGGCTTCAAAAGCACTCTCATGATGCTTATTTTTGTTTAGTTTAGGTGTAAAATAGACTTAAACAGAAGGAAGAATTTTTGGTTTTAAACATCTCACATTCAGAACAGCTAACCTTTCAGAAAAGCACTAGAAAAATCAAAAGTAACCACCAGAGTGGTAACAGCCTCAAAAACAGGCTGACTACAAACCTACTTGACCGGTTAAGCACTAACTTTCCACAGATTTAACTGATAGACAGTGCAGATCCACTGAACACAGGCATGACACACCCCCGAAGGGCAAACACTGCCTAGAGGCTGCAGTCAGGTGCTTTACAGGGAATTCCTGGAGGACACATGTGGTATTTTGTCCTGTAGTACCACAGCTCACTACTAGAGAGGGACCACCCTGGAAGGCCATTAAGGACATCCAAACAACAGGAGAAGGGAGTCACTAAGACCAGTGGTACTGTACTCCTCCCAGATTGTCAAACTTCCTGAGTTGGGGGTCAAGAACACCTAAATCTTAATGTTTTTAAATAAGATTTAGAGAAAACCCATACCAGGCTCTCTAACTGGGCAAAACATATATGGTAAGTATAATTCTTGCTCCAAAGAATGTATGTTCAAAGGAAGCCATAACACAGCCATACAAATGAGCAATGAGATGGTGGAGAGCAAATGGGTACCTAGTATAACATGATTTGCATATCCTGGCAGACAGCAGCAAACATCCTGAGGATGCTTGTCTCCTTCTATCACTGATCCAAAACCAAATCTTCACCTCTATTTTGTCTTCCCTGTTTTAGCTTTCCCAAACAAGGTAAAGGCTTGTTCTCCTAGTAAAACTGGTCTCAAACACAAGAATTCTTGCAATTCTGACAAATACACGCAGCAAGAAAATTCTTATTTCAGAGCATGATACAGGGAGAGATGGCAAGACTATATACCAGAGGTGCTGGTCTGCTAGGATTGCTTTACTAACATTTTTCTCAATACCCCAAAGAATTCAGAACAAGATGACAGTCTGACATAAAGAGATTGCTCCTCTACTCAAAATTTCACAGCTGTGTCTTCAAAACTGGCTAATTACCTTCCCAGTAGTCACTAATGAATGAAGGGACACCAACATTTATCTTACTACTTATTTAACTAACAGCAAATGTCATAGTTTTATTTCCACTATGAGCAACACTCAAGTATCCATTATCATCAGCTACCATCTATGGAACTGAGAACTCAGAATGCATAAAATGCCAAGAAACTGTTATGTTAACTTTCAACATAAGCAGAAGTAAGTGGTTTCATTTTGGACACACACAGCATTTATTTCTTTTCACTCTACAGTGATAGTAATTGTTTTTAAAACTTTTTTTTTTTTTTTAAATCAGAAGACAAACTACCTCAAGCAATTAGGAAAAGTAAACATTTGTATATCACTCTGAGGTTCAGAGTTTATAACCACATCCTTGTTCTTTGGACAGCCAGTGTTTTTATGTCCTTTCAATGTTATGCTCATAGAGCAGAAAGATCAATGGGAAGCTAACAAAACAGTACTTTATAAGACTTCAGCACAATCATTTTTCTCTTCAGTCTCCTAAATGGAAGGAGTGGGAGGAAACAAGATAGTGGAGATGCTTTAAGCAGACAAGGCACTCAGCACAATTGCAACTACATTCTGAGTGTAACTAAACAAATACACAACATGAGGAAAAATCTATTTATCACATAACCGAGCCTTGAGTCAACATTCAATAAGCAGCTACAAGGAGACAGGCATAAAACAGGAATAAAAAGGACAAGCCTTTTCTGTAACAGATTAAAGAACTGTTTAAACACTGTCTATGGGAATCAGATATTCCACACTCAATTTCTTGCCAGGTTTCACAGACTGATATAGATTTTACTAATCCACTTGCAGGGGGAACCCAAGCTTTTCCTTCAGCTTTGCTTGCAAAAAATTTCAAGTCACGGAACAGAAACCCTGAACAGATTTACATACTGAGGAAATGCAACCTTCCTCACTACTAGATAATGAATGTAAGAAAATAATAGGCTAGAGATTTCTGTACCAACTTTTTCACCAGTCCTTTCAGCTAATGTTGATTCCCAGGTTCTGAACATGCACTACCAATCTCACAAAGCCAAGAGGCCTCCTATGAAGCCTGCATGAGGTACTTGCCAAGATACCAAGTATCATTCTCTTCCTTCAGACTTCGTTTTCTCTAGTTTCATACACAATAATCTAAGTTCTTTCTTGAAGTTGTGGACAACACAAGTTCTTTTGGAAGGTCAGAAAACTGACTATGTATTTTTTATCTAATAGGCAGGACACTTTCTATCACTAGTATCACATTTGGTATTGCAATGTACACTCTCTTAAAAATCAAGTGTCCCTTCCTTGTCTTTATGATGTAGAAGAATCAATGAAATTGCATTTCTTTCCTAGAGAAAATGTGTGTTTGCCTAAGCTTGCAGATGACTAGGAAATAAAATGAAATAGTAGTTCTCTGTCCATAAACTCTCAGTGAACCTTTGAAGAAAAGCACATAATTGTTTTAATGATAATTTTGGAATATCAAATATTTGACAGATTATTTCTACATCCTGTGCTCTTTAGCAATAGAATCCTACTTTGTATGTCAACATTCTTGTATAAAGTCTATGAATTACCAAAAACACTACATGTATTTCTGACTCAATCTACCAAAAGAAATATATTGAACACAAAATGCACCTACTGGAAATGACACATGGGCTATTCATTTTAAGAGAAACAATTTTGTACATAATCACAAGATTTCTGACTTGCTTATAGCTCTCCTTGAGGAAAGCATAGTTCCCACATATGCCTCACCATCAGAGAGCACAATTAAGTAGAACTACTTTTTTTTTTTTTAATGGAAAAAAAAATTCTGTCATCTTTGTGTTTCCTTTACACACCATTCCAGTAAACTTAGTATTAAAATCTCATCCTAATTACCAGAGCACTCTATCAGTGGAAAAGTAGAGAAGAAATAATGTTCCTCATGAATCAAATCTACTAGCTGAAATCTTCTAAACTCTACATCAACAACATATACACGTCAGTGCAAACCTGCATGCTGACACATGGGAAATCCATCCTGGTGTTACTGGAGTTTTCAGTCTATTGCAAGCTCTGTGTTTAGTGTCTTTCACGTACTAATACTCTCTACCATGCATTTGACCTGTCTTTCCCAGCCAAAGAAATTTACATTTTAAAACAAACAAACAAAAAAGGCTCATGTTTCCTGCTCTTCAAAGTTCTGATACACTTAGGTGGTACATCTTGAAGAAGTCCATCTCCTAGAAATCCTTCTGATCCCCTCCAGTAGCTGTCCACGTGTATGTTCCACTGGAGGGCCTTTAAAGCAAAGCTCCACTGGCAGAGACATGGGTTCAGGGACCTCTGATGGACGTGTGCCCTGCTAAATGCATCTCTTGAAGCACCACAGCACTCGGTGAATGAGTCTATGGTGTTCCAGTCACCTGGCAGGAGTTTGGGAGACATACTCCCACAAGAGACCTCCCAGTGCTGCATGAACTTTAAACTATACCGAAACAATGAGAGGACCCACCTCAGTGATTTCATGGCACATCTTCATGTAACCCTGGATTAGCAGAGATCATTCAAGTTTTTGCTCTTCTGGCTCTGTCTGCAAGCAGCCCTAAGCATTTCACTTGCACAGGACTAAACTCTTTTGGTTATCACCACAGCTTATGTACGCAGCTGTGGTACAGTCCTTGAGATGTGTGGTTTTGGAAAGAACAACTACAGATAAATCTTCCATCTCAGCTGAAACTACATGGTAACTTAGGGGAAAAGTAGAGAATAAATCCACAAGGAGACTTAGTCTGAGTACAGCGTAACAAATGCAGAAACAGTTGTAAGTAAATCTCAGGCTTTCTCCAGTTTTCCTTTGGGGCAAGAGCCACCAACAAGCCTGCCTGTTTGTGTTTCAGCAAAGCAGCAAGCAAGCTGACATGGACATAAATAGATCCAGGCACGGCATCTTCTCTTCCCTTGTGAAAGACAATCCAGGAAGGGCAGTGGAACCCTGCTTTGTACGGAGGCATACTGGAGACCTGAGCATTCAGTCAGGCAGGGGTCAGCAGTATTAGCCCTGTAAAGTCCTACCTTGCCTTGCACAGCACTCACAGAATTAGAGACTTAGCCGAGGAATCATACGAGATTATATCCACCTGTGGAAACCTGCAGACAGAGCTCAGGCAATTCCCCCTTAGGGTAAACATCTGATACTCCTGATGTCTTGAACAAAAATAAAAAAGGATGAGATAAAGAGGCAATTTCCTTAGTCCTGGAAAGCATGTTACTAGGGATCAGTGATCTCCCAGGCACGACCTGGGAAGAAGCATTTGCCAATGCTGGGTATGCTTAATACCACAACAATAGCTGGCAGCAAATGCAAAAGTTAAAGGACCAGCAAGGGGGATGATCTCAACTTCTCTGCTGACAGGCAACATTCCTCAGCCATTATAACCAGAACGTAGTGTCCTGCAACACAGCATCCTGCAACGTGGTGTAAAGATAGCTGGCCAGCTCTGTGAGCTACCTTCAGTTTTGGCATGCTGAGAGGTAATTTAGTAACTTAGTTTCTTTGAGGCACCATTGTTCTATGAAGAACTTTTGTCCTGTCATCATGGCAGAGATGCACCTACCACCTACAATACCATTCAGCTTTCTGGTCGTCAGAATACTTAATTGTCACGTTTGTTAGTGATGCCTGGGAGAAAAGAGCATGCTCTGATACCAGTGTGGTCTACATTTGAGCATAGGCAAGGTCTCAATTTGCCATGACAAACAGTAGCAAAAAGAAAAAAAAAAACCTATAGATTACAGTGAAGTGACAAAGTAAGTCCCACCTGACTGAACAGTCACCCAGCAGACATCAAAATACTTGATTTTTTTTTTTTTTAATATAGTCACAAAATAAGGATAGTAGGCAGGTGAAAATATTGAGAAGTTGAAGAAAAATAAAAAAAAAAACAACTGAAAGCAAACAATGTATTTTGAGAGTATCTATAAGGAAAAGAGAAGTCCTGATTGTAGTCCATCACCACCCGTTACGCACCCAGCACAGAACAGGGGTATCTCCTAACACTAATAGCACAAAAACATCTCTGAACTGCAGGATTTTACAATGAGTGCATGCATGGTTTAAAAAACTCAGTGTCCAAAAGGAAACTCATTATTTTGAACTAATAAAATCTGGGGGACAGCAAATACTGAAGGAGGTCACACAATTGTTTTTCTCACCACTACTACACTACCAAGAACAAAGTAGTATGTGACACCTCTATGGGATGGTAACTGAACACAGAACACAGCATCTTGTTTTAAGTTTAATGCAACATTCTGCAGTTGTCATTCTGAGACTGGCAAAAACTTCATCTGCTAAATTAAAGTTTTTGTTGTTCTTTCACACCTATATTCCTCTCAAGTGAGAACATAATGACCTGTAAATAGCAATGGTAGCAGCATTTTGATAATGCAGTCACATTTCCTTTAATAAGCAATATTACTTAGTCTAATAAAATAATTTCTGCACTTGTAGGCTAACACAGTAACATTATTTGTCATATGACACTGCAAAATTAGTGCTATACCAATCTTCATATTGTTCTCTTTATTACACTTGCCTTATTATTAAAGAAGCAACAAAAAGAAATGTTGCAAAACAGCTCCTCTGACAGTCAGCATTTTTCTTCTGTCTTTGATGCATTTCCCCACCACAGTTGTCACAGCAACGACACATACAGAAGCAAAGTCCCACAAGAGGCAGTAACAAAATAAATAGCAATCCCAAGGCTGCGGAGACTATAAAACCGATTTCATAGTAGATGGCCTGTAATTCAGACAAAAATAGTGGTAATAGATATCACACAGTAACTGCAATCAATATAGAGCAAATAATTAAAAATCAAACTACAGACTAAACCATCTACTAAGTTATCAAGGTTACGGACTTGGTGTATTTTGTCAGTAACTGGCAACTTTTCTAACAAGAAGATATGTAACATTGTAGATACTGATAGCTAAGAATTATTTAGCTGGAGTATTAGCTAGGTAAACTACAGGAGTGAGTGCTGAGAGAGAAATACACTCACAAGAAACAAATGCGAATCAACGCAACTGAAATAGGTTAAAAATGAATACATTTGATTTCTTGGACCAAAAATTTACTATTTCTCACATCTGTTTCCAAAAAGGCTCCACAAATGTCAGCAAGGCTGACTAGATCAACACTTCATCTGGAAGGGAGGGGGGAAGGGGGAGGAGGCTTAGCTTGTTCTCCTTTTTAATCAGTTATGAATGGAAAGATTTGAATGAACCGCAAAGGGAAGTACTTCACTAGATGAGCAATTGCAATGGCAGAGGTTTCTCCAAACTGCTGAAGTAAAAACTGCTTAGGGACTGGAAAACATGAAGAAGTGGATTTTAAGCTCTCTCAGGTAAAGACATTTATTCTGCTGCCAAACAGCAAAGCAGCAGCAAATAAAAGGACTCTTTCAAAAGCTGGAAGGAGTGAAAGAGAAGGATGCAATGCAATACCCTAACTAGCTTTTATGCTGGAAGTAATGCAAGTGCCCCAGGATGGAGGAGCTGGGCCAGGCAGCCTTGGCACAGCCCCACACAAGGCTACATGGCTTCCAGGGGACAAGCTGGGAGCTGGCCGTGCTGTTTTCCTCTGTGGCAAACGCAAGTCAACACACCCAGAACCGGATGGGGCAGGTGTCTGTGCGCAGAGGTAGGCAGCGTAGTGTGGGCGTGCCCCGGTGGTCCTTCTTCCCTGATCTCTCTTCTCCTTTCCTGTCCCAATTTTTGGGGAACTAATTCCCACACTAGTACTTTGAGTCCTCTTCCGTTTCACAAATCTGACAATACAAGGGCAACCTGGCAGTAAAAGGATGAAATTGAGGCTGTGTATTGTCCTGCAAAATAAGTTACAATTTCTCACAAGCTATCAATCATGCTCCAGTTCCAGCTTTGCTGATGCCCTTCTTCACAATCCCAAATTAACAACTAATCCAGATACAGCAACCATCCATGACCATTAGCAGAGTTGCATATTTCTGACCTAATTACCAATTCTAGGATAAAACCTATTTTTTAAAATTTATTAACTGCTGGTTAAAAGCTGTTATCTCTTCTGAAGAATACAAACTAGATGCTTGGAAGAACAATTTAGGTAGATTTTGCAAAAGAATTACTGTTTTCTAGTTAGCTGAACATTTCATAATTTATTTGACAACATAAATTTTAAAATAGGTTAGATGGAAAAACACAATTTAGAATAACATTAAAAATGGTTATGGATGTTTTAAAAGAAGCAGAGCATACAGACATGGTTAGTTTCTTTTCAAAGCTGTACATCTACTATAAAGGTATTACCTGAAGAGTGAGGACAATATTTTCTGGCTGTGGAAGTCAAAACAAATGGAGAATGTGTATAACACACAGGCAGCATGCACAAAAACAAATCATGTGAATAATGAATAATTAACCATGACAAAAAAAAATAGCAACACTGAAACAATAATAAAAAGCCACTTAAGTAAAACAATGCATAAAAGTACCATTAAATAATTACTGAATATTATTTACAATAAAATACTTAGTAGATAATTTCTGGTTTCCTTGGTAAGTGAAAGGAATCTAGTATTTGTTGAACAAATATTTCCATCTTAAAACAACAACAGACAAGTTATTTCCGCACTGAACATCTGTTTCTTATATTTCCCAACACATCTCACAGAAGAAAAGGCCAGAGATCACATTACTTTGTGGCTTAGCAATTTCTGCATGAATTCCACCTGTCATAACTGACCTATGATATTCCTGACTTTTTGTTTTCAGTGCTTATTTTGTTTTGGCATAAGAGCAGCAGTTTCAGTAGCAGCTTTGGGACCTTAATACATTACACACAAAATTCACCCTTATTTTTAACTAATTATGTGGAGGTTTATTTTAAATTATTCAAAAGTAAGAAAGGCATTCAAGAAAGACTGAAGAAGTCTATTAATCAGATCCTTAAACTGATTTCTTATCTGTAATTTCAGAAAAAATTGAAAACTAAAGTATTAAATGACAGGAATTTCAGAAGAACTCAATTTCTCCTTTGTTTCCACAAGGTAAATAGAATTTCTTGTATTTTCCCCTTCATCTCTGTATGACAAGTTCATGCTTTCCCCTTTCTCATAAGTGGAAAATGGAAGCAGACAAGCTGAAGATGATGAGACCCCTCAACCCAGAGTCTGATGTGTGAGAATCAGCAACGTTCTTAAGTTTTAGGATTTTTTTGCAGTGTCACACAAGTCTTTATTAAACTTCTACTGTACAATATGCTTAATATGATCAAAATCAAATTCAGTACTATATTTTCAATGGGAGGAAAACAAATGTTTACCCTCCCTTATAAATCTGGTACCAAGTATGATTTTGAACATTTTAAGCAAGCACATCTCCAGCACAGTAAAGTGATGGCAGCAGCAGCAGCGGGCGGGCTCCCCCTGAGCAGGCGTGGCAGCTGCACTCAGCTGCTGGGCTCTCCTGGGAGATTGCTGTCCCTGACAGGGGACGGTGAGTCAGTGGTAAAAGTCCAACTGGGAACACAGGGACACTCAGTACAGAAATGGGAAGGGTCTCCTGGGTCACTAACAGTCTACAAATAGGTTAAAAAAAAAAAAAAAAAAAAAAAAAAAAAAAAAAAAAAGATACAGAGGAATGACAGCAAAAATTTAACAGGATAAAAACAAGAAGCAGATTTCCTGTTCTTGCTGCTGAAGGGCTGCTCCCAGCACTTGGTGAGCAAGTCCTCTTCTCACATGGATTTCTGCCCCTTTCGTTCTGTGATAGCACCTTCTTCTGCCTAAATAGCAGTTTTTTTCTTCTTGATGTTTTCTCTCTCTATATATATACATATACATATCAGTATTATCAATTCTTTTCCTAAGCTAAGCAAACTCTCCAGTCTCCTCTGAACACCTGTGTGCTTCCCAGATCACCCTAATAGACACCTTCTGAACACACCTTAGTTTGAGCTCATTCTCCCTGAATTTGAGTGATCAAAACCACAGGCAACATTTCTAACTACTTACCCACACCCTTCAGTGACGTTAACACTTCCCTGTCCCCACTGGAAATTGCTCCAGGGGCACATCTACAGCCATGCAGGCCTCTTCACAGCTATCTCTCACTGATGTTTCTGTCTTCAGAGGGACTGTCTACTTGTCCTGGTACATTTTCCTTTTCCAAATTTGCTTTAAAGTTTTGCATTCTATCCAGGTCAGAATTAGTACCTGTATCTGTTCTGCTTCTTAAGCACACCTAATGTTGTATTTGCCACCCTGTAAACACAGAGTATTTTACCCAGTGCCTCCACTACGCAGGATTACAGCTGTCATGAGTCTCAAGTTTCCCATGACTAAATACCACAGTCATGCCCAGCTACGCCACCTACGGTCTAACGGTTCTGTCCAGAGACTCTGTCAGCCAAGTCCACCCTACATTGCTCCCTGGGCACGCAGGCACCATCTGTGATGCAGGGCTCTCACAGAGCCCCACCGAACAAGCACAGGGCAGGAGTCACTCGATGCAGCGTAACAA
>NW_010295131.1:0-7070 GCF_000700745.2 Antrostomus carolinensis
CTCTTTGAGTCCAACCATCCAGCCAGTTCCTGGTTTCCTTCCTCCCTGGAAGTGTTACCTTCTGGGAAAGGTAATTATTTTTTATTATAAGATGGTTCTCTTCTTCTAGACTTTGAAACATTTTTTTTTTTTTTTTTTTTTTTCTGTCAAGACAGAGTGCTTGGCCATTTGACTTGAGCCTGTATTCCTAGTTTAAACAAAATCAATACTTTGCCTTGCGCATTGTGATGTTGTGGTTTGACAGATCGAACTGAGACTCAGATCATAGCTTTGCTTTCAGCTCTGTCACTGGCCTGCAGGGTGACCTGGGCTAAGTCATGTAATCAATCTTTGTCTCATTTTCCTACCTTAAAGTAGGGCTAGTGGGAATAAGCTTCTTTTTTGTTTTTTTAGCCTGCATTGAGTACCCTTGAGTATGTTGGATTCAAGCTTGTTTGGAAAGTACTAATGATGCCTGGTCACACATATTCAAATACTTATTTTAATGTAGCTAAGCCAATAGACACTGAGTGACTGTCCTTTGTCCTGATCATTTGAAGGAATATTTTGTAACATGCAGTGCTGGAAATCCTGTAGACTATAGGATCACTGGAAAGGACTATTCCTATGGTGGCTTCAGGGGGTCTCATTCTTTGCTACCGTGCTCTGTTGAGGATTGGTGAGCTGCTAGTATGAGGCTGCGTCTTCAACAAGGCAACAAAACATTGAAATTACCATGTAGCACAGCGTAGCATAGCTCTGAAGTGCCTGTACTGGCTTGGACACCAGGAGCAGTTCACTCATTCCAGCAGGAGTTCTACTTGACCTAATTTTCCTGCTTTTTCAGCATGAGCACATCATGCCCCTGAAATATTTCCAATACTTGCACTCAGAGGTTTTGCGCAGTGTGCAGTGTAGTGCCATTGGCATTTTCCAAGCAAACCAGATGCTCAGCAGCTCTAAATGGTTGTATTTACACCATATTTTCATCCTAGGCTTGAGTGCTGTGCTTTGGCTCCACACATCTTGCTATTTTGCCGAAGCTGCTCTCAACTGCTGGGAAGTGGTTCAGAGCATCCTGCCTGAGTGTGGTGGGAGCCTGGCCTTGCTGACCTCTCTTCCCTCTCCCTCCCCATGCACACCCTCATGTGCTGAAGCAGAGCTGACCTGAGAGGTTTAGGCTGCCTGTGCAAGAGACAGGGCACTCAGGTCTGTGAGAATAGGAGACAAATCAGAGTTCTGACCATGGCTTGCAATGCGCGATAGCCAACAGCGCACGGCTCTTTTTTGTAGCTGCTGCACAGAAGAGGCTGGTCAAGAACAGGGCTTTTTCCAAGAGGATTTACTCCCATATGCATATGGACTCTCAAAATATAAACATAAGGCCAAAGCATGGCTTGGGATGATGTTTTCCTTTCCTTGTACCATGTGCTTCTACTTTTCTGTCTCTCTCTCTGGTGACTGCTATTTCTCTTTGCAATGCCATGCAAAAGCAGCCCACATGCTGGGCATCAAATGGAGATTATATGGATTCACATCTCAGCAATTTAGCTTTTGCTGGCTTGTTTGAGACTCAAAGTACCAATCTGGCTTTTAACACCTCGGGTACTACTAAATTTGAAGTGACTCTGAGGGATAGCTACACGGATTCGTAAAGCTTTTTACATAGCTTCAGCTTCAATATATAAAGATGCCTTTCTTTCTTTCCTTATTCCTCCCCATAAAAACCTTAGGGTATGTAGATGGACAGCTAGGCAGGCTTTTGGGTTGTCTGGATGAGAACTTTCATGCTCCGCAGAGGCTCAGCACCTGCAGAGAAGTAAATATGATTTGGTATGGAGTTTGTACACAGTCCTAAAGCAATTGGGCAAACAAAAATAAATTAAAGACTACACATTACTAAGCTTGATTTTCATTTCAGCTGGTGTTATTATGAGAAGCCCAGAGCTAAACAATACAGCTTCAATATTAGAAGCAGCATTTAATAATCCCATTTGCGCAATCACCAAGAAAACACAACATATTGCCTATCTTAAAAACTTTTGGAAAGGAGAGGAGGTTATGATGGTGTGATTAGCTGTATACACCAGAAAAAATTATGTAATGAAACTAAACTTTAGAGCTGTAGAAAGATGGTGATGCCAAAACTATGTTCATTTGGTGTCTGAATCACCTATCTAGACATGGACATAAACTGCCTTGTGTAAGCAGCTGCCCTCCCACTGCTGGAACAGAGTCCTGAGCAGGGCACACGGGGAAACTGAAATTTCACTGCCCTTGTTTCACAGTCTGTAGCTGATGGCTTTAAACAGTCCTAAATCCTGATGTATAAAAATACTCTTTAAAGTGTGCTTGATAGTGTGAGGAAACTAAAACTTTGTGGGTTTTTTTTTTCTTCCTGGCTCTTTCCCAGTGGTAGTTACAGGCACTGAGCGTATATGCAGGCACAGAGCCACATGCTGTCCCCTTAAAATGAGGGAATAAAAAGTATGTGAAGGTCTCCCAGTGCATAAAAAATGAAAAAGAAAAAAAAAAAGAAAAAAATCACACAGAAAATAAAAATGCTTAGGATAACAGCCAGGCTGTATTCTCTTCATTGCTTGCAGCCTGGACTCCAGTGAAACAACTGGAACAACTGCTAACGGATCAGGCGCAGCTATGTCTAGTTTGTTACTAGGTCATTCTTGTGGTGCAGGTAGATGGGACAGAGGGTGGCTCAGCCTGATCACAGATCCATGGATTTCCTCTGCTGAAAGTGATCAGTTTGCAGTCCTGGGATGCTGTCTGGACCAGGGATAGGAGGTGAGGGATGTCTCCCTAACCAGGTTGACTTTATGTTTCGTGCCTCTTGCAGAACAGATTCAGTCCTTCACTTTTTGGGCATGACTGAAGCCTGACCCAGGGAGGAATGGATTCAGGCATGTGCTCAGTGCTTTCCCTAGTTGGAGCTGAAACAACTAGCAGATCACATTCTGTAAATCAATAATACCAGAAAAAAGCTACTTCCTAGATCCTTAATGTTCCAGTGCTACTCCAGTGAGAACCTCTCCATTTACTTTGGCTGAGATTGCTGAACTTTAGAAGTATAACTAACTAGCAGATATTTATCAGCAATTAGACTCTCTGGAACACTTTTCTGATCTCTTTACATAGGTGGGCCACATCCATTGCTAGTTCAGGGAAGGCTTTCTTGATTCCCTCCAGGGACACAGCCAAGAGTTGAATGGCTTCAGCTGCACAGGTACTACAGCAAAGCTGCCCCAAACTTAGGCACTTAACTGGGCCATCAAAGTTGTTCAACACTTCTTTCATTGGCAAAGGACAGAGCAAGGCATCTCCAGCCCATGATTTGGATGTAAGTGGACTGGACTGTGGAAGACAACAGGTGCAGCAGCACTCCTGACTGCAGAACACTGCAGCTTTGCTTCTGCACCTGCCAATAGATGAATTTTGGGGTGATAAATCCAGCCCTACCAGTAGATTACGTCTGAGTTGTGGGCACATTATAATTCTCTGAGGGCACTGATGTGTATATTTCCTTTCCTGAGGCTGCTTAATAGAGGCTTCATTAGAGGAGGAGGTGATATGAGGCTATGTAATTTCAAAGGAGAACAAAGCTTGCTGTAGAGGTGTGAGCAGAATCCTGGCAGCTGTCTGTAGTCAGGCTGATTAGATAACATTTCTCAGACAGTTTTCATTTGAAAAAAAGTCTTTGTATTAAGCTTATTTTTAGGGTTGTTTTGCAAAATCGTATCAAGTTCTGTGGAATTCCTGCAGGAGAAAACATTTTTTTAAAAAAAAGGATCCCTTTTAAATCCCATATTTGGGATATCATTTCAAAATTTCAGTTTGAAACTTAAAAATTATATCTTCACCACTTTTCTATGCATTTTTCATATTTCTGCTTTGTGTACACATTCTTTCATGACATCACTGTTGAAATGTTCTCATTTTAGTTTTAGCACAACAAAGCAATCTGTTGGATGTCAATGAGACCAACAATTTGAGTCACAAAAAGAGTTAAGACACTCTAATAACTCAGTGTAATTGCTCTTAATAATTGAAAACAGACAAATACCAGCATATTTCAATGACCAGTTGCTCTCATACTTTGATATACTAGTAGCAACAGGAACAAATGTTACATGGTGTTAATATAAAATAGTTTTTAAAACCTCTATAACATTCAGAATTATTTTTGACAGCCAGGTAAGAAATATTGTAAGACTAAAAAAAACCCCAAATAAATTATTTTTGAAAGTCCAATTTTTTCCTCTTTTGACTGAAATTCTACTTCAATATTTGAAATTGAGCCTGCAGGTAAGAAACCTCCAATAAATCTGGCTGTAATGGTTTAAAATTGTAGTGCCCCAGCTGTCTTCTTTCTGTTGGTGGAGATAACCATTCTCAGAGCAAGGTTCAACAAAACTAGCTTAAACCCCTTATTCCTTTCCCCAACACACTTCACTGGTAGGCTTAACTAAAGGTGCCGGACTTTAAAAAGAGAGGGACTGGAGCAGTCTCACATTGCACTCTGTCATTCAGTCTGCCGCAGAAGCAGTGACCTGCAGCAGAAGATAGCAAATAGCTGGAGGCAAAGCACTTCAGCTGGTTCTGGATGCTCATTCACCTCCAAGTGGGAGTCTGCATCCCAGAGCCAGCAGCAGCTGCAGGCAGATCTCATCCTGCCTTTGTCTTAATTTCCCTTTTTGTAAGGAATGTAAGTAATAATGCAGCTATCATCTACCTCAGAGGAGTGCAGGAATTAATTAATGTTAGTAAAGTGCTTTGAAGATTAGATCTAAGTATTATTATTAATAATTTACCTGCAATTTGCTCTGTGCCTTAAAAGGCAGAAATAATTTACCATGAAATGATGTGATACTACCTAGGGCTATATTAAGGTCTTGAATGGATGTGAAGGGCTTACATTACAGATAATGTAAACTACTATGTAGAGGTGCCAAAAGGCAGAACTGGGCTTTATGTAAATACCCAGTCAGGACCTCATTATATCACACAGAATTAGTATTTATAGGATACAAAGATCTCATGAATTATAAGTTATCTATTTTACTGTAATATATACAGAGGTGCAGATTTTCAAAGGGCAGCCTCTTTAAGAAAGGTAAAAATTAATTCATAATATGCATTTAAAGATAATAACAGAAAAGACTTGAAGATGTATTATTAGTCTGAGAAGCAACACACATGAGGTTTTCTTTGATTTCCTCAGACCGACACAACAACCCTCTTTGCATAACTTACCTATCTCCCATTGTTTACCCCACTCATTATTCTAAGAAGACACTAAGTGTAATCTTCATTGGAAATGCTTTCTTTGCCACAAAAGTGAAGACTTAAGCTTCAAGGGAAACAGATGCTGAAAAGCCAAGAGACCCATGAACAGAAGCAGAGAGACGGAGACCCATGATAGCTTCTCCTGCCAGAGGAACCAGAGAGAGGAGAAATCACAGAATCACAGAATGTTAGGGATTGGAAGGGACCTCGAAAGATCATCCAGTCCAATCCACCTGCCGGAGCAGGAACCTAAATGAGATCACACAGGAAGGTGTCCAGGCAGGTTTTGAACATCTCCAGAGAAGGAGACTCCACAAACTCCCTGGGCAGCCCGTTCCAGTGCTCCATCACCCTCACTGTAAAGAAGTTTCTTCTGACATCCTTGGTTTTTAGGAGAGAAAATGAGGTAGCTCTGGCCTGCACCTGGAGAGCAAAGGGATGCTCACAAGAAGAGCCAAGCATGGCTCACGTACCTCTCCTCAGCTGCAACCTGCGCCGCAATAGCTTGCCACGAAGTCAGCTTTCATTTGTGTGATAAATGAAGATAAGCCACTAGCAACACTTCATGAATCTCTCCTTTAAACATTTTCTGGGGATCGAGACACATTTTACTTCTATAGTTTATGAAGACACAGCCCAGAGGTATCAAAGGAGAGAGAAATATATTTGTCTGGATAAAGGATTCTTGGCAGCCGCCACAGCTATGAGACAAAACAGGTTGACTCAGGTGTCAGGAAAGAATATCTTCTCTCCTAGTCTGAGGGCCAGGCTCTGGGTGAATTTTATGCACAGAGCATAGCAAGCAGCATGAGGAAGACTTAATAGTTTTAATAGCTGCTAAGCTTTGTTCAAGTTTTTATCATATCTGTGACATAACATCTTCCTGGAGCCTTATCAAATTTATATCTCCAAGGTTAACAAAAGGTAATACTAACGAAGATGAAAAGGCAGGGATGATGAACTCTAGCTGCTGAAGAGAAGGTGAGAATGTAAATAATTTGCCTGTGAGCAAGTTTCCACAGAGGGAAGATTAGACAGAATAGACGGTCCTCAGAAGACTCCTCTGAGGAGCTAGAATGGACACCCTAAAGTACCATGATGTGAACCCAAGTATCTCCAGTCCTTGGTGACAACAGGGACTTGATTTTTGCCTGCCTGGAGCCAGGGACATAGTTATTCTCTCTCATTTTTTGCTTCACGAGCCAAAGCAATGGAAAAACCTTCTCTGTTCTCTGCAAACTTCTGTATCTGAGAAAATGGCTCATGACTGAGGATTTAGGTCAAGATAAGAAGATTTAGCTTAAGGACTTGACCACAGTTCTTAAGCTATATTTGTTCCAACAGTTGGATGTGAATGTAACATGAGTCTCTTTCACAGCAGTACAGCTTATGTGATAGGAAACAACAAAGAAGTATCATGTCCTCTCTTAAAATAAGAATAGTATTATAGCTGTTTCACGTAATCTTTAACTAACATTTACAGGGATTATGAAGCAAGTTTTCCACTAAGGAATTGTCATTAACACCATGCTTCTCAGAGCCTTCATAGCTGACCTTTGGGATGTGTGCAGGTCAAAGTGTTCAGGAGAAACTTAATTTGCAATTAACAACACTATATTTGTAAATGTTATTTTTGCAGTTCCAGTTTTGTCCAGGAGAAAGCACTGGTGCTCAAAGCAGTCCATGACTGCTTTGGCTGCCCCTCAGAAAATATTCTGAGAAACAGTATTTACCTAAAACACCAAGAACCAGAACACCAACAGTCATAGAATCATAGAATAGATTGGGTT